>NC_056617.1:3615779-3915779 GCF_018340385.1 Cyprinus carpio | reverse complement strand
TCACTTTCTTCGCCACGGTCAAGGGTGTGTGTGTTAGAAATGGACGGATGTCTCATTACACTGGGAGGTTTTGATGGCATGACCTGCATTAACACAGTAGAGAGGTCTAAACACACTTGTACATTACAGAGAATCGGATGTCTGGAGATGTGAAGCTCAAACACATACACACTTGTTTTCTGTGGAGTAGGTATGACCCGTTGAAAAACTCCTGGTCTAAGTTGACACCAATGCTGAGGAACAGGGCATCTGCATCAGCCGCTGTCCTGAACGGTCAGATTTACGTTGTGGGAGGAACAGATGGAGACATGCCGCTGGATTCAGGTACACAAACACACATACATGTGTAGATTTGAAATAAATAAAAAAAAACCTCAATACTCATTCTTCTGCACTAGTGGAGCATTTTGACCCATTTGAGGGATGCTGGTCTCTCTGCCCAACCATGTCCACCGCGAGGGAAGCTTCAGGATGCGCCGTGTTTCTTGGCTGTCTGTATGTGGCTGGAGGACAAGACGAACTTGGTCTGTCATTGAGCACCGTGGAGAAATACGACCCAGACACTCTCCGCTGGAGCCCCATTAGGGCTATGAATAAAAAGAGATTTCAGGTTTGAGGGAATAAGAGCTATAGTAGTCTTTCTGTCATCGATAACTCGCCCTCTTGTCATTTCAAACCTGTACAAAGAATATGATTCTGAAGTGGTTTAATTATGGTCTTTGTGGTACAAATTTTTGTGTGTAATATGCACAGGTCTCTTTAGTGCTGTTTGATGGCTTTCTATTGGCTGTTGGAGGATTTGATGGTGTAAGTGACCTTAAAACCATGGAGGCTTATGACCATGAGACAAACTCTTGGAGGTGTGTATTATTTTAAAGTGACTCATTCATGTAGAGCCTACGAAGTCCACCAATGTGCAGTCTTCCAGTACTGATTGTGGGGGAAATCCACAGAATGGATTTAAATGGTTATTTCACCCCAAAATTTTGTCATCATTTACTCACCCTCAAGTTGTTCCAAACCTGTATAAATGTATAAATAATTTCTTCTGCTGAACAAAAAATATATTTTGAAGAATGCTGATGGTCCCCATTGACGTCCATAATAGTTTTTTTTTTCTCTCCATACTATGGAAATCAATGGGGAGCATCAACTGTTTAGTTGCCAACATTCTTCAAAATATTTTATTTTATGTTCCTCAGAAGAAAGAAACTCACCCAGTTTTGGACAACTTGAGAGTGGGTACGCTCTTATTAGCAGTTGAAAGGAATAGTTCTACCAAAAATAGGAATTCTGTGATTATTTGATTAAGATTTATACTCAATTTCTCTTTATCTCTAACATTTATTTTTTCATTATATTTTCTCATTTTGTAGACATTTTGGCAGTATGAAGTCCAAGCATCCAGGGGGACACGTGGCTTTGATCAAGGCTGTGTGAAATGTATTGATTTAAGTATATTGATGATATACATGATAATAAATGAAGTGAAATGAAATTCTGTATAATTCATTTCTTGACCCTCACAAAAATGTACTACTGTGTTATTTGGTTTTAAATCATTTCATTCCAACAGTGGTAAAATAATATGGTACTATTATGGTACATATGTCAATGTAATTAAACAAATATGGTAGTATGGTAGACTACTGCTTGGTACAATTTGTGTTCAGAAATTAATGTGACCTATTTTTAGATATTGAGAATTAGTCTCACAAATTAATATTTTAGGTAAATTTATTTTAACTATAGAAGTTTGATTACTTTTTCCCGGCTGGGGGAATCACAATTTTAAACTTTTTTTAACCCTTATATACCGGTAAACATAATTCAATGCTGTAATCTGCCTTTTCTAAGAAATGAAGTCTAAAACTCTGTTGCTATGTTACTGTGAATAGATGTAGCCTTGGCAACTAAAAAGATGTGTTTTTACAGAGTAATAGTTATTATTCATGAATAAGATGCTGTTCAAGGCTGTCCAGCACACGGCGCTGTGTCTGACACTTTAAAATGCCTCGACGATCTTACCTCTCAATGTTATTTGATGTAGAAGTTGAGACACTCCGGTACGCGCCACAGGTGTTATTTTAAAAAATCATAAAGTTCAAGCTATTGACTGAATTTCAGATCCACGGATTTTTCATATTAGGTTTTGATATTTGCTCACTATTTTTGGGAGGTAATATACTTTTACCTCAAAAGCCTTTACCTCAAAATGTTTTTATCCGTCTACTTGATGAGGACAGTTTGACCGTTGACTGGATAACGGATTTTTTTTTAAATCATAAAGCGCGCGATGCCTGAAGCTCCGGCTCGTGAGGAAGATAAAGTGGCAGTGACGTTTTCGTCCGCGCGCTGCTCGCCGGATGAAAAGATGAGCGGCGCGTGCTACACCAACCATACATTTGAATACGATGATGGGAGCACGCGCACCGCGCGCCTGAGGTAAAGTGCGCGCACAGATGTTTTCAGAACAAAGTTTGAAATTAGATAGATAGACAGATAAACCATCATTACAGAATCTTTGTCATTTTCGTTTTCTATAAAAAAAAATTAACTACTTTTAAACTACATACCAAATTCCATGTGAGAACGCGTTCTGTTGTAAAATTATTATGGTAAATTTTGTCTTGGTAATGCAGTTATTACCCTCAAAACGTCACAGGCCTTGCTTCAGAAGACACTTTAGACTAGCTTGCTTTTTTAAAACTCAAATAGTCTCTTTTACACTATGTCTCTGTGTGTTTTCTCTCAATGTAAGCCAAGATGTGGGGGCAGAGGGGTGGTCTTAAATGTGCAGGACCTCGAGATGACCTCTGGAGCATCTGTGGTTCCATCCCTTCAAACCTACTTCCGATTCCGAGACCTGTTGCTAGGAGACCAGACATTTCATGATGACAGGTACATGCATAGTGATGTTTATTACCAGTGCTGGGTAGTTATTGATTCATCTGGATTAAGTACGTGTAATAATTACATTTTAAAATGCTCATAATCAGATTACAGTTACTTTTTATACACTACATGATTACATAGTATTCACACAATGGCAGTAATTTATTCATGATTTATTGATCCACTCTAATTCTTTTGTTTCTACCTAAAATGTTCCTTTCTAAAAAAAAACTCTACTGCTTATATACAGTTGGAAAATCTTCCAGGTTTAGGGAACTGAACACACCGGCCACTAGTTCATTCACAAACCAGTTTGGGAAACCCTTTTGTAATGTAATGTTTAATACATGTCATGATGTCAATTCTGTCTTGTAATTTGTAATCAGAAATGGACTACAATTTGTAAGTAATCTACCCAGCACTGTTTATTGCCCAGTTTTACCATTACTTCACCTGCAACATCATACCTGTCTTATTGAAGGCCAGCGGTCAGAATTACATCCAAAAGACCAGCAGATACAATCAAATAATGTTTGTTTAGGTTTAACCTGGGAGACAATACAATGAGCGAAATAATATAAGAATGTTAGGTTAGTCATGGTTGGTTAGTACTCAACAACAAAAAAAGATTAGAAGTTGCATGTGGATGTGCGCATTCAATGTACACTTACTATCCCATGAGAACACGGGAGAGGATTTGTGAATGGCAGTGAAGTGAAGCAACTAATGCTGTAAGTCACATGACCATATAAACATGGCAGATGTGGTATGTCTGAATTTGATTCATATTACCCATATTCATTCTATATAGCACATACTTTTTTTTAATGGTAGTGAAGTAAATTCAAATGTAGCATCTGATCAGACAGTGTGCAATTTCAGACGCACTGAGAGTGTTTGTATTGTATGTAAGGTAAGCAATTGCAGTGCAACATGCTAAAAACACTTAGCAACCACATAGTGATGTCTTGGCAACCAACTAGAACGTTCAAGGATCTTGGTGTTGAGTTTGCACCGCAGAAAATATAAAAATCTAGTTATGTTTGCATTTGTTCTTTAAACCGCTCAACAAGAGAACAATAAAATATGTCCTTGGCAATTTGATTCTGGCAAGCCTTGAATGTTAAGAAAAAGTCTCATCGTGCATTTGTGTGTGGGCACACGGCCACATCTCTTCAGATCGACAGAAATAGCCTCCTGAGCAGGTTATTATCTGTAATTTCCTGAGAACAGGAGGGAGAGAGAGGGTGGGCATTGCGGAAAGGTGGAAAGTGGGAAAAAGCCAAGGAATTGCTCATTTGACTGAAATATTTCAATTATATTTTGGTGAGTTTGAGTTGCTCCTTCATTCAGAGTTCTCTTTGTAAGCACATTATTTGTACTTCCACCATCACAAAGACAAACACGCTTGAGGCATGTTGCTATGATGACAATCATTTACTATACAAAAAATCATGTATGTTTAATAAGCTTTATGCATTAACAGAATGCATATAACGGTAGGTTTGCCACAGCTGTTGTCCACGTCAGAAACATCCAGCTTATGCCTATTTTCAACAAAGAGATGCTATAGTAAAATGAATAAACAATTAAAGTGCATTGAAATTCTAATGCAGAGACATACACGACAGAGAGAGACCGAGCAGAACTCTGGCAGGGAAGTGCACGCTTGCGCGCCTGCAATCAAGAGCGTGTGGGCGGGTTATTTTGAACCATGCCGCTGTAGATTATGTACTTCCATAACAATCCTCTCAGCTCAGATCTCCGTACATCCTCGTCTAGAAAGCCTCTGGGTTTTCTCTGTTATGGAACAGAAGAATGCAGTGCCGTCCTGGGTTAACCCGGCTCTTGTCAACTGGAGGCTGGACTCTTTTGGTAGCGATGCTGGGCAGAGGTAGGATACGAGGTCTCTAAGAGTCACTGCAGTCTTGTGCATGATTGAATATCTTAAAATGTTCACTGAGTCTGGCTTATTTGATGTTTTCCTCAAGCTGGAAAACTGTAGTGGATTTCAGGTGCTGATGAGTGCTGCACTTTTCAGTTGTTGTCAAAGTTTTTATATGTAAACCATGCTAAATACAATCATCCATGAATTTTCTAGCTGAAACATATGTAAAATTTTGGACACGGCTCGTAATGTTGATGGCTTCATCTCACTTTATGACGGCAATTAAAACCACCGCTCCTGTGGTCACCATGGGAACTAGCTGACACATCGCATCTCCAGTGAAGATGTCTGAGATTGTAATGTAGAGAATTGCTCTTAGTGCTGAACTATGTAAACAGAGTAAAACATGATTCTGGAAAGAATTAAAAAAAATCTTTATGCGTCAAAATATCACTGATTGGTTTTACACTGACATGCACAGGAAAACTCACACATAAAGGCACATATAGGGATGACAGCATTTCTATTGACATTATATAACATGATTTATGCATTGTAATCACATAAATCAATATCTACATGAGTATTTGATGCATGATTCATAAGATTTTAGGTTAAAATTTTGCATATTTCACCATTTTTAATCTGATTTTGCTTTTACTAATTACTTTTAAATAGTACTAATATATTCATGCATGATGATAATTATAAAATAATTCACAAAATGCTGTTTAAAATAGTATTAGATGGAGTTTAGCGTGTCACATCTCAGGACTTTCTAAAAGTATTTCAATTACCCACATGCACGAATACACACTTTCACCCACACTGACTGTATAACACAGCACTGCTGGCAGACCCACCTTCACCAATGTAAAGCGTTCATGATAAATCTGTTTTCTCTCCATTTGTCTGCCTATATATTGCAAGTACAGCTGGTTGAAACTGTTTTCCACCTCATGATTTGTTGTGCTTTGTATATAAATTTATTACAGTGTCCACAAAAAGTATTGGGTCAGTTAAGTCACACTTTAAAATTATGAATCAATAGTTGTTTCCATACCATATTTTTATGCAAGTTTTGGGTTGTCACATAATAGAACAATGGATGGAAATGGCATGATGCACATAAAATCTAAAAATACAAATTAAAAAAACTTAATTGGATTTTGTCTTTGTTAAGAAAACATACTTAAACTTAAATGGAAACACAATTATCAAATAAATTCCTGGATGTGACTTTGCCTCAACGGATCATTTGTCTGGATAATAGGACTGGTGCCATTTTATTGCATATCTTCTCAAATGTTGTTTTAGTCATTCTGAAATGCCTGAGCCAAAGTCTGTCATCAAAATGATTTGGTATAATTTTCTCACATCAGTGCATTCCCAAACATCAGGATTTCACCTCTCAAAGCAAGATAGCATTGTTTGTCATTCGTTTCGTCAGCAGCGTTTATTGCAGCATTCATCTGCATGCTCTGAGGCGCAAGTAATTATTATGTAGGGAAAAATAGGCTTCCCCCGGTGCAGCAGCTCTTTATTATTTTATTACTGATACTTTGTTCTGTTTAACACATTGGATGGAAACTATGAAACGGTGCTTTATTAGCAAATGTTTTAAAGTGATATTCCGATTTTTCCAAGTTTAATTCACAACTGACCTAATGTCATAATCATTCAGTTTTGATTTTAGTCAGTGATTTGTTGACTGGATATTGTTTTTTTTTTTTTTTTCCTGCAGGGTCCATGTGGAGTTTTATGTGGATGAGAACACGTTTAAAGAGAGACTCAAACTTTTCTTCATCAAAAACCAAAGATCCAGTAAGTTTGCCTGAACTGTAGATATTTACCTCTGAACCTTTATTATCTTTATGTCTATGGCCTGTTAATGCACTGACCTTTCACCTCCAGGTTTAAGGATCCGAATATTTAACTTCTGCCTGAAGCTTTTGACATGTGTTCTTTACATAATTCGAGTCATGACGGACAATCCAGCCCAGCTCCGCCACACATGGTCAGAACTGTCTTAAAGGAATAGTGCACCCAAAAATAAAAATTCACTGTTAATTTACTCACCCTCAAGCCATCTAAAATGTAGGTGACTTTTTTCTTCAGTAGAACAGTAAAAAAATTTAACTGGGGTCCATGGTGATTCATGAAATACAAGTCTGAAACTACCGTCACTTGAGAGTCAAAAAGGAAAATACAGGCAAGACAAAATTAAAACCCATTGATACTGGCAATTTATTGAGGTCATATGAAATGAAAAGATCAGTGTGTGCAAGAAAGTTTAGTTTGAAACTTCAGATATCCATTTTTAATCTCAGTAAAACATTGAGAAAGAAAAGAGACAGCCACGTTGACATCAGGTTTTGAATGTATATAGATCTGAGTGTCATCTGCATAAAAGTGATCTTAAAGTGTTCTTAAAAGCTGGCCAAGTGGAAAAATGAAAATATAAAAAGTAAAGGGCCAAAAACCGATCCCTGGGGAACACCAGATTGCATCACACAGACCTTAGACCTGCAACCTACCATCACAACACACTGCTTGAGATCGGAGAGGTAGGACTTAAACCACTTCTATGCAGAATCAGAAACTCCAAAGACAGTCTCTAAATGGGTGATTAAAATAGAGTTATCTATAGTGTCAAAAGTGGCACTAAGATCAAGAAGAATCAGTATAGATAGACAGCCTGTTTATCTGATTCGTTTCCATGAACTGGTTCTTTCAAAAATTTGGTTTCAGTGACCTGGTTCAAGTGACCACCTGTTCAAATTTTAAATGTAAACATTTTAATTTAAAATTCACCAATTCGTTTACATAATAGTGCAATTATGTAACACATACTCCATTATATTATTAAAGCACTCAACAAATGATGTGAAACGTGAATGTTGTACATGTCTAAACCATATAAAGTGAATAAACTAGTCTTCATCAGATCACCTTTTTAACTTGAACAATGAGAAACCATAACGACTTTTATTTCGCCCCTTCATTCAAGTGCTTGGTTCACACATGCACATATCAGCAACTTATCGGTCTTCGGTCTGGGTTGAACTGATTCCTCAGTTTAGTGACTGTTGGAGGAACTGGAGCGCTGAATAAGTTAATTCTTCGTAGGATCAAAAACACAGCTATTTTGGTTCATTTCCAGTCAGAGTGACTGTCAGGCATCTGAAAGTGAGTTTTGATTGAGTAACTTGTAGATCTGTGTTGCTTAAGCCACAAACTGTTTCAGACGCTTCAGTCCGATTTGGTGAACTGATTCATCCCGTTCACAAAAAAGAATCTGTTCAAAATAGTGATTCATTCGCGAATCAGACATCTGGACCATTTGTCTGTGGCTAACAGGATTACAGGTAAACATACTGTAAATAATCCTCAGTTTCTTGCACAGGCCGATCGTTTTGCTTCATAAGACCTGAATAAATTGTCAGGAGCCACAAGTAGCAATTTTGTCTTGCTTGTATATGTCTTTTTTTACTCCCAAAGTGACAGTAGCCAGTTACTCAGTAAGGACCACGATTTCAGCTAAAAATCTTCTTTACTGTTCTACTGAAGAAAAAAACTCACCCGCATCTTGGATAGCCTGAAGGTGAGTAAATTAACAGCAAATTTTAGTTTTTTGGTGAACAGCTCTTTTAATGTTTATGAGTGTAAAATGGCTTATAGAGCATGATTACCATGACTTATTTTTTCTGGTATTAGAGAATTTGATTAATATTTAAAGAAAGTTAGTGAATCATTTCTTATGCTGCAGTAAAATACCCCTATAGATTGATGTGTCACAGTAAGCGACTCACACCTCCTCTCTCTACAGCGTCAACTGCAACAGCACCACGCAGACCAACGAGATCAACTGGTGAGACAAACCATCAACGTCAAACTGCAGTTTATTTTCAGTTATGCAGATGTGATTCGAGGTTGATTTCACTTCTAATTTATTCGCTCTAATCTGCCTCTTTTTCCCAGGGAACTGATATTCTGGGTAGACAGAAAAGTACCAGTTTGGGCCATTCAGGTGAGTCCAAAAAAAGCAAATATTTATATGGTAACACTTTACAATAAGGTTTCATTTGTTAAGTTAGGGATAATGGACATCCAGCCGGTTGTTATTGCATAATAATGCCCGACAGGCTCATCAGTTTATTGTGTAACACTGAAGGGCTTTATTATGCGATAACAACCAGCCTGATGTACAATATCCCGCTTATTACATGGCTGCTTGCCACAAAAATAGATAATTAGACACAAAACATTGATCAGCATCAACGTTCACGATGACTCTTAGTTCCCGGATGAGCCTGTGTTATTAGTTTTAAGGGATGTTATCGGGGAATAACAAACCTCGGAATTTCGTGATTGACCAATTAGAATCAAGTATTCCAGAGAGCCATGTGATAACAGTAGTTAACTATACTAGTAAACATGAACAGCATTTATTAGTCGTATTTGATGTTAAGTTTATAATATTATTAAAATCAAAAGTTGTATCTGTTAATTAGGCAATGCGCTGTGAGCTAACATGAACATTTCAATCTAACATTAAGAAAGGTTAATAAATGCTGGGAAAATATGTTGTTAATTGTTAGTTCATTTTAGTTAATGCATTAACTAGTGTTAAAAAATGAGACCTTACTGTAGTGTTACCATTTATATTTAAATGTATTTATTTAGCCTTTGAAACACTGCTTTATGAAGCTATGAAACATTTACCAATCTTTAATTTTGAATCTGTGTGGTTCATAATCAAACTGCCAGTGCATAAGGCTTTGCTTCGAACATTGGTTTCAAAATATTACAAAATTATGATTGTTTGCCGCTACGCTGAAAATAAATTGGTGTGTAAACAGTTTTTACTTAGAAATTGCAGGTAAATTTTACAAATAATTGCAAATAAATAGCAAGTAACACACTGAAGAAAACATGAAATTTTGAAGCAGAAAGACTTAAAAAGTATTATTTTTATTTGTTTATTTATGTAAAACATACTCCAATAATCTTTATCATTTCAAAAAAAATTTTTTACAGTGATCTGGTGAATCCTCAAATGAGTATCTGATGGTTTTTAATTGATCTTGGGTCAATTTTAATAATGTACATGAAGTTGATTAATTTTAATATTTATGCATGTAAAATACAATGCTACGTAATTGCTTTTAATTGACCTAGTTTAACTGTCTAATAAAACACAAAACAAAGACTACAAATGAATAAAACACTTTTTACAGAACCGTCACATTTAATGCTTTTTAATTATTTGTAGATTACATCTAATGGAATACATTTTCATTACAATATTTGCAATTGGATTGTTAAAAGTGTTACAATACAAGTTTTTGTTGCGTTTACACGATTTTGACCAGTAGGTGCCGCCAGCCTGTAGCGTTTCTCGTTATGTAGCAGTTGTGATTCTCGGGTTTGCGCTTGAAATTCAGTAATGCTGGTATTTTTGGCTTCTGTATAATAAACTGTGCTTGAGTTTTTACTATAAAATAATAATTGTAATGTCCTGTGAGCTAAAATTTCATTCTTAGCTGTTTTTTTTTTTTATTTTGTACATTTTTTTTCATCAGGTTATTGTAGCATCCATCAGTTTCATGGAGGCCATGTTGCTAATGTACCTCAGCTACAAGGTGAGTTTGTGTGCATATGTGCAAAGTGTGAACGTGTTTATTGATTTTTCACACTCGGTTTGCTCTGAATCTGAGACCGGAAGTGTCTAGTTACTGCATTTTGCTTTGGCACAACCACAACTGTTGGTTCCTGATATTCGAAACAGATTGTTTCTGAGTGCATATGTATATTATTTCAGGGTAATTTATGGGAGCAGATATTTCAGGTGTCTTTCCTGTTGGAGATGTTAAATACTGTCCCTTTCATCATAACGGTAAGAAGCATATTCAGAAAAATAACATCCGGAACGACATCTGATTATAAAATCTGACCTCTATGATTCTCTCTCTGTGATGTCAGATCTTCTGGCCTCCTCTCAGAAACCTGTTTATCCCAGTGTTTCTCAACTGCTGGCTGGCCAAGTGTGCTCTGGAGAGCATGATAGTGAGTGTTGACCATTCCTAAATAAACTGAAACAGCAGTGTCTATGCAATGCTATACTGAAACCAGACGACATGTGTGTGTTACAGAATGATCTGCACCGAGCCATTCAGAGAACACACTCGGCCATGTTCAACCAGGTCCTCATTCTTATCTGCACTCTGCTATGTCTCGTATTCACTGGGTAAGAATCATTTTCCTCTGGTTCGGGGCTGGGCGATATATATCACAGAGATTTTTGGTCAAGCAATATACACATTTCAAAATGTAAAATATGGTAATTAAACATGTTTAAATCTCATTGCCTTCATTTTCAAAATCCAAACAAGAATTAGAGCTTCTTTCAGTTTAGAAAACTGGCATTTGCAAATTTCTCCATTCACCATTTATTATTATTGGAGGCTTTTTGATCAAGATTTATTTCATTTTAAAATTTTATTTTATATATATATATATATATATATATATATATATATATATGTATATAAGTTTTCAGCACATACATTTTATTTTGTTTTTATTGTGTTTTTTAATGTAATTGTATTTGTATTAATATTAATAATTAATATTTTTTAATAACAATTTAGTTTTATACTTACTCTCTTTCAGCACACATCATTTTATTGTCAAGATTATTTTTTAAATATTTTTTAAAATTGTGTTTAATTAATTTTTTTATTAATAACTGAATTATTTATTTATTAAAAATTGCATTTACTGAAATTTTATTTACTATCTCTTTCAACACATCATTTTGTTATCAAGATTATTTTTATTTTAAATCTATTTAATGTAGTTTATTTTATTTTGTTTATTAATATTTAACATTTTGTTTATTTATTAAAATTTAGTTTTTTTATTTACTGTATCTTTCAGCACATTATTTTATTGTCAAGATTATTATTTTTTTTATTTTAATCAGTTTTAATTTAATTTATATATATTTAAAATAATTTTTATTAAAAATGTATCTTTTTTCTCTTTTAGCACACATAATTAGTCTGATTATTTTTAGTTGTTAAAATGAGTTGTGCTTTATTTACACAACAAATTTATTTAGAGAATTGATATACATTATTTATTTTAATTTATTTAGTTTTATAGCTTCTCTCCATATTTGACAGCAGCAGTACAAGCACTAGCAGCAAAGCTTGGCAAAGCTAGCAACAGTATCTAAGTCGATTTTATTACTTCCACCTCTACTCTTTATCGAAAGCTGATCTTTCTTCTTCTCTGTCTCTTTCAGCGCATGTGGTATCCAGCATTTAGAGCGTGCTGGTAAGAAGAGCCTGTCTCTCTTCAACGCTTTGTATTTTTGCATCGTGACCTTCTCTACGGTGGGCTTCGGCGATGTGACGCCGCAGATCTGGCCGTCTCAGCTGCTGGTGGTGGTGATGATCTGTGTGGCCCTGGTTGTGCTGCCTCTACAGGTCAGAGGATTCAAGCTATTTATAAATGTATCAAAAAAATGGTAATTAAACACTTTTTTAATTCACTCGCCCCATTAATGAAACAAGAAATAAATCTTTTCTAGTTTTTCTAGTAAGTATTTGCAAACCGGTTGCTGGAGACCTTTTCAAGTCCAGATTATAATTCTTTTGTTTATTTTTAAATTGCATTTGTTTAATTTAATTTCACTTCATTTTTTGTTTTTTTATTTACAGTCTGTCTGTCACTTTTACTCATTTTATATTTTCAATTATATTTTCAGATTTTAAAATTATTTTAAAAATTATTTTTGTATTTTTAAATCTGTTTTATTATTATGTTTGAATTTATTTTTTATTAAAAGTTAAGGATTTTATTTACTTTTTCAGAACATGCCATTTTATTGTCAAGATTATTTTTCTTTTTTATTGTATTTGTTTAATTTAATTGCATTTTATTAATATTTGAATTTGTTATTTTTGTAATTTAGTTTTTTTATTTACTATTTTTTATTTACTCTCTGTCTACTACTGACTTGATTAAGAACAGTCAATGACCTTTCAAAGTGTTTTTTTCCTTTATTTATAGAAACCATACAAGAAATAAAGCTTCGGTAGTTTCAGAAAAACAAGTATTTGCAAACCACTCCATTCACCAATTTCATGTTACTAGAGATTTTTTCAAGTCAATATTGCCATTTTATTGTTAAGAAGTTTTTTTTATTGTATTTGTTTTATAGTTTTCATTAATAAATGAACTTATCTTTTTTATTTATTCTGTTTTTTAACACATGCCGTTTTATTTTCAAGATTATTTTTCTTATTTTTTGTTGTATTTGTATTTTTATTAATAACTGAATTAAATAACAAATTAGTTGTATTTACTGTATTTATTTATTTATTTTACTGTCTGTCTACTCAAATACTGACTTGACTGTGCCGATGATCTTGAAGTATTTTACCATGTGTCTTTTTTTCTCTGGCTGTAGTTTGAGGAGTTGATCTATCTGTGGATGGAAAGGCAGAAATCCGGAGGAAACTACAGCAGACATCGAGCTCAGACAGAGAGACATGTGGTCTTATGTGTCAGTACTCTCAAAATCGACCTACTCATGGACTTTCTCAATGAATTCTACGCTCATCCTCACACACAGGTGTGTATTCCGTCTGTCTTTGTGTGTTTAATAGGTTCAGAATGTCATTTCTGTCCATCTTGTCTGATGTTTACAGTATTTTGTTCTAGTTTGATCATCACATGTTGTGTTTGTGCATGTTTAGGATTATTACGTGGTCATCTTGTGTCCATGTGAGGTGGACGTCCAGGTGAGGAGGATTCTACAGATTCCTCTCTGGTCACAGAGGGTCATCTACCTTCAAGGCTCCGCCCTCAAAAACCAGGATTTACTGAGAGCCAAGTGAGTGACAGCCTCACTGTTCAGTCACAGCATTTTCTAATTGCATATGGTTTTATTTATTTCCATAGGACTGCAGCAACTAATGGATAAAATTAATTAAAATCTGATCACTGGGCAGTAGTAGTTGATTCTGTGCCTCATATATTATTATTATTTAAGCCTGTCCCCAAACAATTGGTCTCATTTTTTTGTGTACAAAACAGTTTACTCATTGTTTGAAGGAGAGCAGAATGTGGAATAGCATACATTTTTGGCTTCTGTGATTGGTCTGCTTCGTTAACCACCCTGTGATTGGTCACTTTTGTTCTGTAGGATGGACGATGCAGAAGCTTGCTTCATTCTCAGCAGCAGGAATGAAGCTGATCGCATGGCGGCAGTGAGTGTTCACACAAATCAATTATCTTTTATTTACTGTTCATATGTATTGAGGAAGTTACACATCAGTATTTTCTGGTAATACTGATTGCAATATCAGACTTGAAAACCTAGAATAAGATTCTTCTTAATTTATTTGTCATTTATTGATTAATAGTTTTTTTCTCCAATATCTGATATTCAATTCGATTTTTAGCACAATTAAACAACCCAAAGGCAGATTTAACTGAACAATACACACTAAAAAAACTAAAGAAAGAAACAAAAAAAAGAAAGAAAAGTGCAAACACCATTATGTTACAGTTCAAAGGCAGATTTAACCCAACAATACATAACAAAAAACAAACAAAAACAGAAAAAATAAATACAGAGAAAGAAAAATCAGAAAAAGCACACAACATTAATTTAAAATTCAAAAGCAGATTTAACCCATGAATATACAACAAAAAACTATGGAAGCCCGTTTTCGCCACTGAAAAAAAAAAAGGTCATTGCACAATCTGGTGTTTTTTTCTCATAATTGCGTGATACAAACTCGCAATTGCAAGTTAAAAAGTCATAATTGTGAGATATAAACTTGCAATTCTGAGAACATATCAACCCCCCCCCCCCCCCCCCTCAAAATTGGACTTTAACTCGTTTATATCACGCAATTCTGGATGTATAACTGGCAATTGCTTGTTATAAAGTCAAAATTATAAAATACAAACCAGAGAAAAAAAAGTCAGAAAAAAGACATAAAAACTAGAAAAAAAGTCACTTTTTTTTTTTATTCAGTGGCAGAAACGGGCTTCCATAAAATATAAATTAATTAAAAAAAAAAAAAAAAAAACAGAAAAAAGAAAGAAAGAAAAATAAAGTGCACACAACATTAAACTACAATAAATAAATAAATAAATAAAATAACTAATTTAACAACATTATATTACAGTCACATGGTATCATTTGTTTTACACATTCAATCCAGTTAGATTATCAAATGTATATGTTAATTAATAAACATATATTGATTAGTATTGATGTATTGACAGGATCACCAGACCATTCTGAGGGCCTGGGCTGTGAAAGACTTCGCTCCGAACTGCCCTCTTTACGTCCAGATTCTCAAACCTGAAAACAAGTTCCATGTTAAATTTGCAGGTACTGATTTGCCTTTATTTCACATTCTTTTTCTGAATATTGCTCACTCTTTCTGCATTCCTTATTTCTTTTCTTCTCACTTTCATTTGAAGCCCTTGAATGACTCATTTTAGTAACCGTCAGCCATCTTGGCTCTGAGCAGAATGTCGGTTTCTTTCCGCAGATCACGTAGTGTGTGAAGAAGAGTTTAAATATGCCATGTTGGCTCTGAACTGTCTGTGTCCGGCCACCTCTACGCTGATCACCCTGCTGGTCCACACATCTCGAGGACAGTGAGTCACAACTCTATAGCCCCTTTCACACTGCACGTTCGACCCGGAAAATTGCTGGAACATTGCCGGATCACCTTCTGTGTGAACGCAAACACATCCCGGGATTGATTCCGGGATCGATCCCGGGTTGGGGACCTAGTAACATTGCCGAGTTCAGTCCCGGAACGAGCTCTGTGTGAACAAAAGCCAGAACCAATGCCATGCCGTAGTGATGATGCACGTTATCGTGCGACTCTTTTACCTGGTGTTTTGAAGGCAGATCAACGTTTGCGATGAAAAAATTGGTGCAAACTGTAATGAAGCAGAGATCAAGTAGTTCCTCACTATCCGCGCTGAAGCTGAGATCGTTCGCCAGCTTAAGGGAAAGTTAACATGCCTAGCGTTTTCGACTCGTGCATTACACGTCACTTCCTGATGTCACGTGTCTTTACGGGACCTTTACGGGTTGTGTGTGAACGCACGCACATATTCTGGGAAATCACTGGCAGTGTGAAAGGGGCAAAATCTAGCGACCTGGGAATAATTGCCGGGACACATTACCCGTGTATTTTCCGGAATCGCAGTGTGAAAGGGGCTTATTAGTGCTCTTAAAAGTAAAGTTATTTCTGTGCTACTAGCGCCACCAAATGGAAAAATATTGACTGTTGTCAGACAGGTTTCCCAAACACACCTTTAGTCATTACCATTTTTTCCCCCAAACTTTTTCAGAACATGGTATTTTAAAGTTTTTTCCCTTTTTTTTTTTTTTTTTATGAAAGTTGAGTTTTATTATATATATATATATATATATATATATATATATATATATATATATATATATATATATATAGTTTTATTTTGAGAATTAGTTTACTTAATTGTATAGCATCTCCAGCAATACCATTTTTAACAATATCATCACACACTATCATTCAAAAGTTTGGGGTCAAGATTTTTTTTTTTAAGAAATTCTTAAATTCTTTCTTTTTTTTTTTTTTTTAGCAAAGGTGCATTAAATTAATCAAAAGTGACAGTAAAGACATTTATAGTGTTAAAAAAGATTACTTTTGAGCTTTTTATTCATTTAAGAAACCTGGAAAAAAAAATCATGGTTTCCACAAAAAATGTAATGCTTGATATTTATAAGAAATGTTTTTTGAGCAGAAAATCTGCATATTAGAATGATTTCTGAATGATCATGTGACACTGAAGACTGGAGTAATGATGCTGAAAATTCAGCTTTTCATCACAGGAATAAAATACATTTTAAAATGTATTCAAATAAAAAAACAGTTATTTAAATTGTAATAATATTTCACAATTTTACTGTAATTTTTAATCACATAAATCCAGCCTTGGTGAGCAGAAGAAACATATGACATTAAATCTTACCAACCCAAACTTTTAAATGTTAGAGTAGTAATAATCTTCAAGTAATTTCCATTACTTCAGTGCTTTTTCATGCTCAAAAATCCCATAGAGTTCCAATAAACTTGTATAGCAATCAGTATATCTTAATTTAAGTTTGATATTGTGACCTGTTAAATGAAAATGTAATGGAAAAATAGTTATAACATGTAAAATCCCTTTCAGAGAGGGCCAGCAGTCTCCAGAGCAGTGGCAGAGGATGTACGGCCGTTGTTCGGGTAATGAGGTGTATCATATCCGTCTGGGTGACAGTATGTTCTTCAGAGACTACAACAGCAAAAGCTTCACCTACGCAGCCTTTCATGCCCACAAGAAGTAGGTTTATTCACGCTTTGTCACATATTAAATGTGTTTAAACTTGTGCTGTGAGGCCATTTTGGTCTGTTTGTGTGTAAAGGTATGGTGTGTGTCTGATCGGCGTGAAGAGAGAAGACATCAAAAGCATCTTGTTGAACCCTGGACCGCGCCACATAATGTCTGCCAGCGACACCTGTTACTACATCAACATCACGAAGGAGGAAAACTCCGCCTTCATCTTCAGACAGGAAGAAGATCAGGGAAAGGGGCGGGGCCACTGTGACATTTTAAACAGCCCGTCTGGCCTGCCTGTTCATAGCATCATCGCTAGCATGGGTGAGCGAGAATGGATAGAAGGGAGACAGGAAGTTGTCAGAGGTCTGTTTATAACCAGAGATTCTAATTTCTTTGTTCTAACTGTATAATTGTATGTTTTCAGGTACGGTTGCCATGGATTTTCAGAACACCAGTCCCACTGAGAGCGGTGCCAAATTGGCTCCGCCCCCGGAGAACGATCAAGGAAGCCGCCGCCCAAGCATAGCGCCTGTTCTAGAGCTCGCTGACTCCGCCTCCTTACTGCCATGTGATCTGCTCAGCGACCAATCAGAGGATGAGGCCGGACAGTCAGATGAAGATGTAACAGCTAATGAGTGAGTTCGTTTTTAGCTCCTAATACAAATTCAAACATTTGTGCAAATTAAAAGGGGTTATGTGATTTATCTCAACTTCACAAGCAAAGTAAGTGTATAAGGTTTTTAATGAATATGATTTCTGAAACCTAAAGGGAAAAGGGTCATTTTGTGGTGCTTTTTTGTCCATTGTTGAGTTTGACAGCCACTGACGGCTGTCAGCTGTCAATTAAAAGTATAAATAAAACAAAATAAATTAAAAATAAAAAACGAAATTGTTTAATGTTTAAAAATGAAGAAATTAAGACAGCCATAAGTAGGGCTGCACGATGTGTCGTTTAAGCATCGATATCGCGATATACAAATCCACGATAGTCACATCGCAGGATGTGCGATGTAGGCTGTCGTAGTTGATCCGTTATTCATTAACCGCACGGGCCAGCTGCTCCCCGGCCCTTGACGAATGTGATTCGCGAATTAATTGCACAGCTTAACCATCATAGAGTGAAAGTTTATCATTTGCATGTGTTTTTAAGTCCTGTCAGTTTAACAGGGCGCATATAAGAACGAGCAGAGAGAGAGAGAGAGCGAGAGAGCGAGCGAGCCCCGGCCGCGCGCGCGCTCACCTTCACCGTCTTCAAACAACACGAGCGCTGTCTTGCTCTCTCTCCCTCGCGCATATTAATCAAAAATAATAAAAAAAACTATCCAGTGATGAAATGTTTTCTGTGTTGTCAAATCTTGTGCGATATCCTAAACTGCCGAGATAATTACACAACGCGTGCTGTACACATCTGATTCGCGAACTAATGATTCATTTGAACCGATTCAATTTAATGGATGGTTTAAACAACTGACCTGTCCAACACTGAACTCACGAGACGTCTGAATTGGTGTATAAAAAAATCTGTAACACTTTACAATAATATTCTATTTATTAAACTATTTAACTACATTATTTAACATTTACTATTACTAAACTGCACTTCTACAACATTGTTAATTTCAACATTTAGGCTATAGCCTTCATTGTTGAAATCAAAAGTTGTACAGTATTTATTAACATAGTTAATGCACTGTGAAGTAACATTACCAAACAATGAACAGCTGTGTTTTTATAAACTAAGATAAACAAAGATTAATAAATATAGTAACAAAAGTATTGCTCGTGGTAAGTTCATGTTAGTTAATATGTTAACAATTCAAACCATATCCTAAAGTTACAAACAAATAATTTATTCTAATTTAAATAATACTCTGATGTTTTAAATCATTTAAAATGAGAATGTAAGTGTGCTCACCCCAGTTTAGTTTAGATTTCATATCGCAATATATATCGCAGAAAAATAAAATATCGCAATGTCATTTTTTCCCAATATCGTGCAGCCCTAGCCATAAGTATTATTTTTTAAATTATACAGTGGTATTGTAAAATAAAATTTTATTTAAAATAAATTTATTTTATTTTACAGTAAAATATGATAATAGTAATATTTTTATTTTTGTTTAAGATTTTAATTTTTAACAATAGTAATCATAAAACAAGAAAAATAAAAATTTTATTTAATTTTTTTATTTGCAAAATTTTATTTTACAGTACAGTAAGAGTAATAATAATAATAGTTATATTTCTTGTTATTTTATAGTTTCTTCATAGTAATCTTTCTATTATAAAGTTGTATAATAGAAAGTAATTTTAAAATAGTAATTTTTTATGTGGTTATATTTATAGAATATTTATTTAGTTATATTCATATTTTTTATTTGTTAATAATAATAATATCAAAATAATAATATAAAAGATACTACAATAATTGAGCAGTAGACATGTTTAATTACTTAATTATTTAATTAAATTAAATTTCATTATTTATTTAAAATATTGTTTATTTTATTATTTGATAGTCATATTATTAATACATTTATTGTACATATTGATATATAATCACAAAACATGCGAATCTGGAGTTTATTTTTCTTTCCAAAATCAGTTTTTAAATCGCAGTATGGTCCTGCATCAGTGCATGTGCACATTTATAAAATTTTCTCCTTTTGTGTTCCATTGAAGATGCAAACTGAAGTAAATGTTGATATTTTTATGCAGACTAACCCTTTTAGGGTGTATTTTAATGTTAATTTCCTCAGATTTGTGAAAGGATACCCTCCAAACTCTCCATACATTGGGAGCTCCCCAACCCTTTGCCATCTCCTGCCCCAGAAGGCCCATTTCTGCTGTTTACGGCTTGACCAGGTGAGCACCAGCCTCCGTGAGCTACGAATGCCATCCTAATGTTGTATTTGCATAAAATGCATTGCACTGGACCACATCAGCATGTCATATTTATCTCACATTTGCTTCTCTAGAGCTGTGAGCATGTTTCCTTTGAGGACGCAAAAGCGTATGGCTTCAAAAACAAGCTGATCATTGTTTCTGCTGAGACGGCTGGAAACGGCCTTTACAACTTCATAGTGCCTTTAAGAGCCTATTACAGACCCAGACGAGAGCTCAACCCTATAGTCCTGCTGTTAGACAACCTGTAAGCACACACACACACACACACACACACACACACACACACACACACACACACACACATTCACCTCATGTGTGTTTCAGTAGTGTTATTAATGTTTTTCTACTTCCTGCAGACCCGATGACCACTTCCTTGAGGCCATATCCTGCTTCCCAATGGTGTATTATATGGGTGGCACCATTGACAAGTACAGTTAGAGCAAAAAAAACCTTCTGTTTGTCTAGGGCTGCATGATTTGTAGAAAAAAAATTAGATTTTCTAATAATAAAAAAAATGCAATTGTGTGTAAAAATGTACTTTATGTATAGAAAAGAGATGCACAAATTGGCCAAAATGTTTGTAATTATATATCAATATGACTTTAATAATAATAATAATATTAATTATAATAATATAATGGTGATAATTATTATTATTATTACTAAAAAATATTAATCAAAAATAAATAATAAATATTACTATTGTAGTATTTCCCTGTAAAATTTTAAAAAACTCTATTTAAGAAAATCTTAACAATAAAAATAATGCATAGCGTATATATTTATTCAGTTTAATCAAGCACGATTTGGTGAAAAAATTGAGAATTTTCTAATAAAAAACTGATTGCGATTTAAAATGTGTTTTATATTTTAAAAAGGGCTGCACAATTTGGCCAAAGTTTTGTGATTGTGTATCAGTGTCAAAAAAAATATACAAAAATAATACATGTCACTTTTGTAATATTTCACTGTAAAACAAAAAAAAATGTATTTAAGAAAAAAGTTATATAATAATTATTTTCAGTGCATATTTAAATCACACCCTTTGTGATTCCATAATTTCATTATGCCATATCATTATTATTATTATTATTATTTTCAATTAATTTTATTTTGATTAATCGTGCAGCCCTATCTTTGACAGCCAATTCAAATATATCCCTCTAGATGTGAATATATCTGATTGGATGTTTGTGTGATTGACAGTTTGGACAGCCTATTGCAGTGTGGTGTTCTGTATGCTGATAATCTAGTGGTGGTGGATAAAGAAAGCACTATGAGTGCAGAGGAAGACTATATGGCTGATGCTAAAACCATCGTCAACGTGCAGACCATGTTCAGGTGAGACTAGAACCAAAGCCCTGCAATCTACCAATAAAAATTAACATAATTTGCATAATTTATCATTTCAGTGTCACCAAAGGTCATGGGTCTGATTCCCTGGGAATGCATGAACTGATAAAATGTTTAAATTGAATGCACTGTAAGTCGCTTTAGATAAAAGCGTCTGCCAAGTGCATAATTGTAAATACAAATCTCATAACAGTCTCATTTTCTCTGTCTGCGTCTCTCCAGGTTGTTTCCAAGTCTCAGTATAACCACAGAACTGACTCACCCATCAAACATGAGATTCATGCAGTTCAGAGCCAAGGACTGTTACTCACTCGCTCTGTCCAAACTCGAGAAGGTAAGACATGATTTAACAGAGATTTAAGTACTGAATACTGTAGTTTTGTAGTTGGATTATTTTAAAATGTGTGTGTTCGATCGACAGAAGGAACGTGACAAAGGCTCGAATCTTGCCTTCATGTTTCGACTTCCGTTTGCGGCTGGTCGAGTCTTCAGCATCAGCATGCTGGACACACTCCTGTACCAGGTAAATATAGTGTGTGTGTGTGTGTGTGTGTGTGTGTGTGTGTGTGTGTGTGTGTGTGTGTGTGTGTGTGTGTGTGTGTGTGTGTGTGTGTGTGTGTGTGTGTGTGTGCGCGCCTTTTAAAGAGGAATAATTTGGATTATCCCTAATAAACTCTTGTACTCAGGAATTAAACATTACTGTTACAAATAGTAACATTTTATGCATTTGGTGACTTACATTGGATTCAAAGTGTAATACCATTCAAAAGTTTGGGGTCATTGTTTTTAAATAAAAAACTTTTGAAAGATCTTTTTGCCTGTCTATCTAACGTATCTGGATGTTTGTCTGTGCAGAGAGATGCATTAGTAATGCTGATTTTGGTTTTGTTTGTTGATCATTTTGTGGTTTGTTTTGTACATGAGTGTTTTGTGAAGGACTACATGATCCCAATAGTCAGATTGCTGCTGGGACTGGACACCACGCCTGGATCAGGATACCTGTGCGCTGTGAGCTCAACACACTGTGTTTCTGTGTTTAGAATGATGTGAGTTGTGATCTGTCAGTGTTTGTTTATGAACATGTTCCTGTGTGTGTAGATGCATGTATGTGAGGCTGATCTCTGGATCCACACATACGGGAGACTCTTCCAGAAGTTCTGCTCTTCTAGTTCAGAGATTCCAATCGGAATCTACCGCACAGAATCACACGCTTCACCTGAGGTATCTATCTGTCTATCTATTTATCTATCTATCTATCTATCTATCTGTTCGTCTATCTATCTGTCTGTCTGTCTGTCTGTCTGTCTGTCTACCTGTCTATCTGTCCGTTCATCTATCTATCTGTCTGTCTGTCTGTCTCCATCCATCCATCCATCCATCCATCCATCCATCCATCATTTGTTTGTTGTGAGCAAATTTCTCACCTGCTGCTGATCAATACTTGTGTGCTCAGTCTCTGCTGACCTTATATTCTTTTCTTCAGTTTCCATGGCGGCGCTATTAATATTTCCCATTGTATTTTTTGTTTCCATGGTTACGGTCGCATCCAGTTTCAAGGTTCCGTCAGCATCGAAGGGTTAAACGACACCAGGGAGAAGGGGGAGGAGTCAAAGATCCTCACCCGGAGCTCCTCCAGCAGTGACCAATCAGAGCACCCGCTCCTGAGAAAGAAGAGCATGTACTGGACGAGGCGTCTCAGTAGGCGGAGCGTGAAGAGGAGCGACTCCTCCCTCAGCTCCATCCAACAGCGTCTGGGCGTGTTACGCCGCTCGGAAAGGGAGGAGCTTACGGAACTGGTCAGGAATCGCATGCAGCACTTGGGCCTGCACACGGCGGGATACAGTAAACACACCCCTTACCTCATTATACAATATAATATTATAATTATAGGCTTATATGTTTATGCTTAAGTAAAGTAATTTAAGATCTGCCCAAATCATGTTTGTTTTAATGTGGTTAGGAGGCTGTAACCACCATAACCCTCCTTTTTTCACTAAATTCCTGACAGATAAAATCAATTCCTGTCCTACATTTCTCTCATATCACATTTCACTTGAAAATTTATATCAGATTATGGAATTAAAAAGGGTTGTGAACACTGATTATGTTGAATCCTGAATGTTATTACATTCTTGGTCAGAAGAACCATTGTTTTATCAGACATTATACTTCCAGATAGTAATTTTGATTTAAAATATTTCTCTCTTCCTCTTTTTCATTCTAACTTTCATCTCATATAGAGGATGTCACAAATCTAACAGCCAGTGATGTAATGAACCGAGTTAATTTGGGGTATTTGCAAGGTAAACACCCTCTACTATAGTGTTGCCATGAATAGTTTGCTCCATGGGTTTATTTATTCTTTTTATGGTATTCTAACCACATGTTTTGAGAGGTTATAGAGAGAATATGATGCAAGCCAGATTCAAGCATATGTGCTAAATGCCTGAGTCACGATTTGATTTTGTGGCATATTTAGATTTTAATAAACTATTGAATCCATTATAACTCTCAGTCAGTTTTATCTCAGGCTACATTGCATATAATTGTAGCATGTAGTTTTTTATCTAGATGTTAATTTGCTTCATCTTTCCCTGTGGAACTTTAACCATATTGTTGAGTGACAGATGTATCCACCAATCTCTGTTGCAGATGAGTTGAATGACCAGCAGAACTCCATCTCGTATGTGCTGATAAACCCCGCCCCCGACACGCTGCTGCAGCTCAATGATGTTGTGTATGTAGCACATCCTGACAGATACACATATACACACATTTACCTCTTTGACTGCTGTTATTCTTTAACTAATTGTAGGCCCTAACTGAATAAAATCATAGATATCTTAAAAATAATGGGCTACTTTACTAAATGTTCCAATTTAAATTATAAATAGAAAAACTAAAAATGAGTAATAATAAAAACTATAACTCTCAATAATAAAACAACACTGGCATAAACATAATTATTAAAATGTAAAAATTAGAAGTGTTGATTTGGCTACTGAAATAAGTTTAAGTACTAAACCACAACTGAAACAAAAATAAATTAAAGAAAACCCCAAAATATATATATATACAGTACAGGTCAAAAGTTTGGAAACATTACTATTTTTAATGTTTTTGAAAGAAGTTTCTTCTGCTCATCAAGCCTGCATTTATTTGATCAAAAATACAGAAAAAAAATGTAATATTGTGATATATTATTACAATTTAAAATAATTGTTTTTAAATTTATTTCTGTGTTGCAAAGCTGAATTTTTAGGATCATTATCACATGATCCTTTAGAAATCATTCTAATATGATGATTCATTATCAAAGTTGGAAATAGTTCTGCTGCTTAATATTTTTTCAGAACATGTGATACTTTTTTGGGATACTTTGATGAATAAAATGTAAAAAAAAAAAAAAAAAAAAAAAAGCTATGTTTTTAAAATATATTTTGTAATAATAATATACACTACTGGTCAGTAATTTGGAGTCAGTAATTTTTTCTTTCTTTCTTTTTTTTAAATAAAATCAATACCTTTATTCAGCAAGGATGTGTTAAATTGAATACAAAGTGATAGTAAAGAAAATATATTATTAGAATATATATTATTATAAAAAAAATATTTTGAATACATGCAGTTCTTTTTAACCTTTTATTCATCAAATATATTAGACAGCAGAACTGTTTCCAACACTCATAATAAAATCAGAATATTAGAATGATTTCTAAATGATCATGTGATAGACTGGATGTTACATGTGACACTGAAGGCTGGAGTAATGATGCTGAAAATTCAGCTTTGCATCACAGGAATAAATTATTTTTTTTAAAGTATATTCAAATAGAAAACTATTATTTTAAGTTGTAATAATATTTCACAATATTACTGTTTTTTCTGTATTTTTGATCAAATAAATGCAGGCTTGATGAGCAGAAGAGACTTCTTTCAAAAACATTAAAAATAGTAATGTTTCCAAACTTTTGGCCTGTACTGTATATTTATAAATTTTTTTTTTTTTTTTTTTTTTTTTTTTTTTTTTAAGTCATACATCTGTTTTTCTCAGAAGGCCACCCAAAAATCCCCCAAATGTAGACCATTCCAGGTTTTACTGTTTTGGAAGGGACATTTGGTCACATTTATGTGTGTTTTTTCGGATGTGCGTGATGTTTAAGCAACTTTGCAGTGACATTCGTCCCTCATAAAGTCAGCAAAACCTGATGCACACTGACACACAAACATTTGTGTCAAGAATCACATTGTCAGAGTAATCTCTCATACATGAATCACTCAAAGTGCTCTTTGTGTTCTGCAGGTTCCTGATCCGTCCGGATCCACTGGCTCACGTACCAGAAGCGCCGCCTGTACAAAACCGCCGGTGCCGGTCCACGACTGACACACCAGAACTCAACAAGATTTAACCGGTCAGAACTACATCATGCGCCAAAAGCCATGATATAACTGGACTATAAAAAGCTGTCGGCACTTTAAACTTTTCACTCATATAAGCTTTTGCTCTTAGATTCATCAGTGATATTATGGTCTGAACACTGCATATAATACAGTGAGCTTTGTGAAATATTGTGCCGTGAAGTCAAAGTTCATGTTCCATCAATGAAGAGCGTTATTTATCCAGTGCTGTAACAAACGCACAGATTGTCCTGTTGTAGGTCAGACACTAGAGGGCGATGATGTCAGAATAAAAACTGATTGCTGTCATGCAGTCGACTTTGTTATTGGATAATTGGGTTTTTGCTGTTGTAATACAGGCGTGCATTTCTAGTTTCATTTTCATGTTTGTTTATTGCCTTGCAGTGTTTTGCATTAAGAAAGATCACAAACAGACTTCTTATTTGTGTACAGCGGCCACAAAAATTATTTAAAAATGTATGAATGTCATTGCATTAGGCAAAATATCAAACCAAGTAGCCTTTATTTTTATGAAAGATGCACCAGTTTATTTAAAGACAGAATTACTTAAAGGAGTAGTTCACCTAAAAATTACAATTTGCTGAACATCTGAAACTATACAAAATGCAGATGAGTTAGTTATTTCATCAGATTTGGACAAATGTAGCATTACAGCATCACTTGCTCAGCAATGGATGCTCTGCAGTGAATGGGTGCCATCAGAATGAGAGTCCAAAAAGCTGATAAAAACATCACAATAATCCAAAAGTAAAACAAATCACTCAAATCCAACAGTTAACATACTGTGAAGTGAAAAGCTGCATGTTTATAAGAAACAAATATGTCATTAAAATGTTTTTGACTTCAAACCATTTCTTCCAGCTTAAATATGAGTCCTCTATCTATAATAATGTTTTTTTCCCAGTTAAAAGGTAATCATGTCTGAATCAGGAGAGAAATCTGCACCGATCAAGCACCGTTTAGAAACAGTCCAAAACAATTCTAATTTTGATGTAAGAGGACAAAAGAGGATGAACCTTTCCCTGGAGGAAGCATTATTATGTATTATGACCTCCCATTTTGGCCACGAGCAGAGTTTTGAAGTTAAAATACCTTAATGATGCATTTGTTTCTTACAAACAAGCAGCTTTTGGCTTCTCAAGACATTAACTGATGGACTGGAGTGGTGTGGATTATTGTGATGTTTTTATCAGCTGTTTGGACTCTCATTCTGACGGCACCCATTCACTGCAGAGGATCCATTGCTGAGCAAGTGATGCAATGTTACATTTCTCCAAATCTAATGAAGAAACAAACTCATCTACATCTTGGATGACCTGAGGGTGAGCTCATTTTCAGCCAAGCTTCATTTTTGGGTGAACTATTCCTTTAAGAGTACATTTGTTAGGATCCCTGTATTGCATATGACCTCAATTCTAGTCATTATTATTATTGCTGTGCACATTTGGTTAGTATTCAATTAGACTAAGTTGTCCACATACCAGTAATAATTAAATGTGCAACGTGTTGATATTGTAATTATAATGTACAATGTATTTACATAGAACGTAATTTGTAAGTCAGATATTTTTGTGATTTTGGTGCCTTTTGAAATTAAAGTGTTTGATGCATATGTTATTTAAGGTCGTGTGTGTGTGTGAGAGAACATTTAATAGTGCGGTGAGGTGTGTCCATTTAGAAGTACAACTCATGCTCATGTGAGAGTGGGAATAAGGGCGAGTGCCAGCAGCGTGGGGTACACACACACACACACACTGCTGAGAGAGGCAGTTTCGGTCGACAGGTCTGAGCAAGAGGGCGAGTCTGGGAGGCGTGTGAACGGCAAGGTGAATGTGAGGAAAAATTCATGGAAAAGTATGTGTGCTTGTTTTTTTAAGAGTGATGGATTGTTGGGATTATTATCAACCTAATACTCTCTCTCTCTCTCTCTCTCTCTCTCTCTCTCTCTCTGTCTCTCTCTCTCTGTCTTTATGATATATGTGGGATTCTTCAGTTAGGGGAAATTTTCAGGTCCCTAGTGTAAGAAAAAAAAAGTAAATAAATTATTTTCGTTTAAAAGAATAGATTATAATAGAACATAAAAACTGGATGAGTCTGTTTAACCTTAATGCGTCAATTAAAAAAAGTTACACATAGTTCCATAGTGGATAAAAATGTCCATGTCAAACAATTGTCATAAAAATTTGAAGCTTGGGAACACTGAATTAAGTTTGGTCTCATTTTAAAGAAGACCCGTAGCAAATTATTGCTGAAGTAAAAAAAAAAAAAAAGTTAAAGAGGTTTAAGTTTATGAAAATGATTTATTTTATATAAAAAAAATATTTTATGAAGCATGTTGAACTCTATACCTGCTAGAAAATCAAAGTCATTAATCTAAAGAAATTGTGTTCCAAATTTGAGGTTGATATCTCAAAAATGAGCTTTCAGTAGGATTTTGTTTGGGCGCAGTACCAAATGTTCCCCATTAGATGCCAGCAAAACTCTGCTGGTGAACACAGTGGTTGAATTTGTGATTTGCAGTAGAGTTTTTCTCTCTCAAATATTACAAGAACACATGCGCACACACACATTTTTTTTTTTATGACACACATACAAACCACACTCTGACATCCATACCAACACACCCACACAATTATAGCTGCATTATTTATCCAATTGGCTCTATAATATGCAGAAGCAGAAAACAGGAATTAAGCGAGTATTTGCTTTATAGGGCAAACCTGAAAAAATGGCACCATCTGGTAAATTTAAAAAAAATAAATAAATAAAATAAAATAAAAATAAATTAATTAATTAATTTTAAATCCTTGCCAACAGAATGAAAGCCTATTAACAAAAATTGCATAATTTTACAGTTAAATGGCACTGCGATTAAAAATAGCAGTTTAAATGGGTTTCAATGGGTACATTTTTGTCCTCAAGGTCCTGAGAGGAACAATTTTGTGTACCAAGTGCAAAACAGATTTATTAAAGGAAATGAAATTAAAATAGTAAAATTCCCATAAAATACACACCAGTGCCTAAATGTATGCAGTTGGCAAAAGGTCACACAAGGGTTAATATATTTGACTAGGTCTACATACATTTTTTAGTACCTTTTTTGGTTTTTATATTTAGTTCTTGTAAAATATACTTTTATAAACAAATAAAATACAAATTTAAGTTGAATTAATTTTCATGTCAAATTTAAATACATATATTAATATACATTTATAAACACGCAATGTACTTACATATTTAATGTATACATATATATGTATGTGTTATTATATATGTGTGTTAGCACATCCCAATTTTTTATACCAAACTATGGTTAGAATTATAAAAGGACATAGGAACAATATTTTAAAAACCAAACTTCATAAAACATAACTCGCATTTGTGTTTAATTTTTTACATTTAAAGAAGTCAAAAGTGTTTCCAAATGGATGCAAATCAAACTGCGTTAAATAAACACTCTCTTTGTTTAGAAAAGTGCTTTTTTGTTATCGCCAATCTTCCAAGTAAATGGTGCAGAAAAAGATCTCCTTAAGCTACGAACAATTCCATAAACCGTTAATTCCTTTATTAAACAACCACCAGTGATTAATAGTGAAGCAGACACACAACAGAGGTTGTCAGAGGAGTCATGTTTCATTGTTCTTCTGTGAGAAGCTCTCAGATGCTGATCTCTTCATCCTGTGGAGGTGTTTTGTGATCGTAGCGTGTCATTAGCTGGAGTGTGACGGCCTCAGGCCCAAACCTGCACCCGTTATGAGAGATCACCTGAGGCTGTGCTCTTTAGCATCGCCGCTCACACCCACAAACACACCCGCTGCGTTTATCTGTGCCTGGCATACTATACGCATGCAACGCAGACATGTGCGCACACGCATGCAGGTGCATGCAAACGCATGTGAAAACACATGCACAGGACAAACAAATGAACGTGTATAAGAACGATGCACACATGAACATGGACAGTTAAGGATTGCTGTGTGTGTGTGTGTGTGTGTGTGAGAGAGAGAGAGAGAGAGAGAGAGGGTGGACAGACGTCACATCTGTCGCAGTGTCTCAAGGGACGTCAGACCATGAGAACCAACTTCTCTCCAAACACACACTCACACACACACACACACAAACACCACACAAGCTCCTCCTTCAGAGAGCAAAAGGTCACTGTCACTGACTGAATTGTGGCCTTAAACACACACACAAAAACACACACACACAGAGCACTGAGACATATGAGTGTAATACTTGATTGGTCAATGGTGGCATTCTGCAATCAAACATTTTAGGCCTCTAAACTGATCAGGCAACTGATTAACTGCTAGTTTTAAGTCTCTTTTTTATTTCTCAATAAAATAGCTATCATTTTGGTCCAGACCAAATACAATGTTGATTTTTTTTTTTTTTTTTTTTTTTTTTTTTTTTTTGTGGTTCGCTTTCAAACCGCCCTTTTTAGAAGTGAACCAGAAATTGTAAACAAAACCACACATGCTTAATGTCATTCATTCATTGGTTTAAATGTATATGTATTAAAAAAATTATGATTAAAATCTATTATAGTTATATTTAAACATGACAATCAGTGACACTGAAGACTGGAGTTATGATGCTGAAAATTCAGCTTTTCATCACAGGAATAAATTACACTTTAAAATATATTGAAATTAAAAACACCACATGCAGCCATGGTGAGCAGAAGAGACTTCTACATAATCTATAAGTACACATCAATCTTCTCAACTAGTTCAGTCAAATCCATGTTTATGTACTTTAGCTGAAGTTCGTGTGAAGTGGTTGAATTTCTTGCTTTTCAACTCAAGTGTGTCTGGGGTTGTGTTTCACATCTCTCACATCAGGATTCCAGTGAGGGTCTAACAGGGTGTGTGTGTGTGTGTGTGTGTGTGTGTGTGTGTGTGTGTGTGTGTGTGTGTGTGTTGCCGTGTCAGGTTCAGAGGACTGTCAGCTCACACAGACTTTAACCATTAAACACATTAGCATTTAGCGTGGTTAGCATTTGACTACAACAGCTGTCTGCCTAAAGTGCCTAAAGCAGGTCACACACACTAGCATATAAATACACACATAAACAACTCTCACACACACATGCAAGAATACATTTTTCCAGACAGACAGCAACACACTTTCATTCACACACAAACCTCTTTATACTCACATTTTCACACTGGAAAGTAAGATTGAAAGAAGTTGAAAGAAGTCTCTTCTGCTCACCAAAGATGCATATATTTAATATAAAATACAGTAAAATTTTGAAATATTATTACAATTTAAAATAAGTGTTTTCTATTTGAAGATATTGTAAACTGTAATTTATTACTGTGATATATAGGTGAATTTTCAGCATCATTACTCCGATCTTTCATTGTCACATGATCCTTCAGAAATCATTTTGATTTGCTGCTTAAGAAACATTTAATATTATTTTCAGTGTTGAAAACAGTTATGCTGCTTCATATTTTTGTGGAAGCATGAATTTTCAGGATTCTTTGATCAACAGAAAGTTGGAAATAACTTAATTTATTTGAAATAGAAATCATTGTAACATTATAAATGTCTTTACTGTCACTTTTGATTAGATTTAATACATCCTTGCTGAATAAAAGAATTCATTTCATAAAAAAATTACTGTTCCCTGATGGTAGTGTGTATATATATATATAGTATATAGTGTTCATTTTGGACCTTGCATGCAAGAATAAATGTTACCAAACAGACATCAGCAGCACACACATATATACACATAAACACTTGCATGATGCATTGAAATGAAACACTTCTGAGTGAGTGAAAGTGTGTAGTGAAATCCTCTTTTTATTGATGGGCTCAAAGTGAAATGTTATATGATGGACACACTGAGACACACATCCGCTCAGACATTAAGAAAGAGAGAGTAACGATAGATGCCAGAGGATCGAGTGAGAGAGAGGTCAAGGTGACGAGAGACATGCGGTCTGCTATGAGCAGAATGCTGTGAGATATTTTGGAGGATGCTGAGCACAGGAGTTTGTCTCAAGGACACTGTCTAAACGGTGACCGGCTTCAAACCTTCAACAAGAGCACAGAGACGGCTTACGACAAATGTTCTACAACATCCACAAGACGCTGGCAGGAGCACAGAACACGCGCTCGATAAGTCACTGAAAGTCCACGAATGTTTAAGGAGTCTGTTTTTGGAAAGTGAGAGGACCAAACTCAGGGTGAGGTCTGGACAGCAGTTGTCGGAGACTTAGAGAAAATGATACAGCGAACAGCTGAGAAACAAACCTTCACCAACACACACACACACACACACACACACACTGGCAAGAGACAAACATACCAGATGAGAAGAGAAGAGAAGCAACAAGATAAGAATAAACAAAATAAGAGAACTACAGCCAAAAAAATAAGAACTACAGCCAAAAAAATAAGAACTACAGCCAAAAAAAAAAAGAAAATAGATGAGATGCAGTGAGAACAGATTGTTGACTAGAAATGAAGACAAGATGAATAAGAGATGAAAGAAGAGACAGAAAAAGTGAGACAATGAGAAGAAAATCAGATTGGATGAAATATACAGCATATATATATATATATAATATATATATATATATTAGTGCTGTAAAACGATTAATCGCATCCAAAATAAAAGATTTTGTTTATATAATATATATGTGTGTACTGTGTATTTCTATTATGTATATATAAATACAAACACATACAGTTTATATTTTGAAAATATTTACATGTATATACATTTATATTTATATTCTTATATTTTATATTTAATAAAAATATATTTAATATATAAACAACATATTTTTCTTAAATATATACATGCATGTTTTTGTATTTATATATACATAATTAATATACACAGTAGTATACACACATATTATGTAAACAATAACTTTTATTTTTGATGCGATTAATCACGATTCATCATTTGACAGCACTAATATATATATATGGGATATATATATATATATATATATATATATATATATATATATATATATATATATATATATATATATATATATATATATATATATATATGCTGTTTTTGAACTTTTTATTCATATATATTTAAAAACTTTCACAGCTGTTTTCATCATTGATAAAAAATAAAAAATGCTGAAAATCCAACTTTGCATCACAGGAATAAATGACATTTTAAATTATATTAAAATTGAAAACTTATTTATTTTGTGATAATATTTCTCAATATTACTGTTTTTACTATATTTTTGATCTAACAAATGCAGCCTTGGTGAGCAGAAGACCATGTTTTCAAAAGAATGAATGAATGAATGAATTCACTTCTTCATGAGAAGAGACTTGGAAAATGTAGCATTACATCACTTGCTCACTAAGAATTCTCTGCAGTGAATGGGTGCCGTCAGAATGAGAGTCCAAACAGCTGATAAAAACATCACAGTAATCCACAAGTAATCCACACCACTCCAGTCCATCAGTTAATGTCTTGTGAGGTGACAAATTGCGTGTAAACAATCCATATATATGTAATATATATAAGAGCAGCATATATACTGTATACACACACATGTGTATATATATATCCTTTCTTTATCAATAATTCTGTTGAACATAATTCTGTAATCAAGTCGAGTAAAATCTCAATGTACATGCGGTAATTTTGTTTTCTAAATTGCAGGCTTTGCTGCACCCAAAACATATTTCAACAGTCAAAATGTCATCTTTCTTGAAACTACTTATAAAAGTATACTGAGAGACAAGAGAACACTAGACCAGACTAGACCTGAAAAGATGTGAATCTTTTGACACTGAAATGAGAAACAGATCTGTGAGATGTTGTTCTTGGCGTTTTGGTAGAGATAAACAGTAGTGCTGAATCTACTGAAATATGAGATCTTTAGACACACAAACACACAAATACTGATAAATACACACATTCTCCTGTCTGAGGAGATTATCAGATGATTTACTTGATAAGCACGCATGCGCACGCACTCAAAATAACTTCTCGAAAATGTGTCTGTATTTTTCTTAAAAGTGACTTTAAAAAGAAAAAAGTTTGCCCAAAAATGAAAAATTGCTGAACATTTACTGACCCTCAGGTCATCTAAGATGTAGATGAGTTTGTTTCTTCATCAGATTTGGAGAAATGTAACATTGCATCACTTGCTCACCAATGGATCCTCTGCAGTGAATGGGTGCCGTCAGAATGAGAGTCCAAACAGCTGATAAAAACATCACAGTAATCCACAAGAAACAAATCCATCAAAACCGTTTAACTTCAAACTGTTAAAATATGAGTCCTCTGTGGTTTAGATTGCTCTCTTCATTTAAAAAGTCATCTTGTCTGAATCAGGAGAGAAATATGCACAGATCATTGAAGCCAAGTTTACAAGCCAAAACAGTTCTAAAGAAATATGTGGGTGGATTTTGATGTTAGAGGACAACAGTAGATGGACTTTTTCACTGGATGAAGCATTACTGTGGATTATGACCAAACAACCCTTAAAATGTCTTAATGATAGATTTGTTTCTTACAAACACACAGCTTTTATCTTCATAAGTCATTAAGTGATGGACTGGAGTGGTGTGGATTACTGTGGTGTTTTTATCAGCTGTTTGGACTCTCATTCTGACGGCACCCATTCACTGCAGAGGATCCACTGCTGAGCAAGTGATGCTGTAATGCTACATTTGTCCAAATCTTTTCCCATGAAGTAACAATTCTCAATAATTGTTCATTTTTGGGTGAACTACTCCTTTAAGGCCTTAAAAGAAAGTTTTAAATGATAATTGAGGTCATTATGCATCATTCTTCTCACTTCATTTTAACATTGAGGACTATAAACACATTTAGGATTTTACAGTGTTCAGATCTCTGTTTTGTCTGTTCTATGTGAATTGGGCTCGTTTCCTGCCATGAAGCTTGAAGTGTCTCCTTTCTCACCAGCACACATTGTGTGTGTGTGTGTGTGTGTGTGTGTGTGTGTGTGTGTGTGTGTGTGTGTGTGTGTGTGTGTGTGTGTGTGTGTGTGTGTGTGTGTGTGTGTGTGTGTGTATGTGTGTGTGTGTGCGGAAAGACTGCAGCCTCTCCTGAATCCTGATGTTCTGTCTCTGAATGTGTTTACACACACACACACGCTGTAGGGTAAAGAGTACAGGCATGCTCAGCTCAGATTTGAGATTTCTCCAATGGGGGTTGTGTCTGTCATCAGCTTTAGAAATGCAAATAAAGCTTTATTATTCAAACTCTGGCAGGGGAGGGAGGGAGGGATGGGCGGCATGCGAGGACTTGTGTGTATGTGTGAGATTCATCAGGTGATTATACACTCATTCAGGACCTTGTAGGTGACAGACGTGTTTAAACTCTGCTCTTTGATCATGATGGGCCTCTATGCAAGTTAACCTGACTAGAAGAGTTAATCTAGTCAACTGGACTGGTTTTTCTTTTGCTAGGTTACTTTTGATGAGATGCAAAACATCGGAAGTCAGACAAATGCAACAAGTTGACTAAAATAAGCTGATCTTAACTGTTAAAGTTAACTGTTAAACTGCATTGCATTCATTATTTTGACCCAATGCAACTAATTTTCTATAATTTTTTTGGGAGAAAAGTCTCTTTTTCTCAAATAATAAAATTATTTAAATTTAAATACTTACTATTTCTTTATTTATTGTTTGTATTTTGCTGTTGTGTAAGAAAAAATAAGTAGAAAAGCAAAAAAGCTACTGATAATGTTCTGATAAGTAGTTAAAAAAAATCATACAAATGCTAACAATGCAGTGTAATTTAATGCAACATGTAATTTCAAATAAGGAACATTCCTGTGAAATATCATTATAGGAAATTTCTTCATATTAACACATTCTGAGTATTTGTTTATTTATTTACTTACTGTATTCTGCTTTTAAGAAAAGCAAAAAAAAAAAAAGGCACTGATAATGTGAACAATGCAATGTGTAATTTCAAATATAAGGAAAATACCTGTAAAAAACATCACAGGAAATTACTTCATATTAATGCAACCTTTTTAATTCATTCATTTTTCTTTCTTTCGTTCTGCTTAGACAAGAAGTTAACTTTCGAACAAGTAAGCCTTTAATGCACAAAACCCGTATGCATACAAAACCAAAATTCTTCCTGTGAAATTGTGTGTGTGTGTGTTCAAATGGGAAGGAAGGAAGGGAGTTTTAGGAACAGAGGAAAAAGGAAGTGCCACTGTTCTCAAATCGAATTAGGCTGAGTGTATGTGACTTCTTAAACCTTAACCTTTCTGCAGTCACTTGCAGATTTGAATTTAAGAATCATAATGAAACCTCTTGAGCTCATCAACTGATTTCTAACATTCGTCAGTTACAGTACTGGCACACACTCTCTTTCTCACTCAACTCTTTATTTTTTCATGCCCTGCGGTTGCAGATTCCACAATGAGACGGTTCCCACGGGCCGACACACACAGACATGCACACATTTCGTGCGTGCTGTCAAACATGATGTGTCATTACTATAATTCCTGGGGCGATGAAAGTACTCATACACTGTCATCCCAAAAAAGAGGGGGAAAAGCAAATAAAACTTGTACGTGAACGAAAACAATATATGAACGACAGATATTGCATTCACATACACGTCACAAATTGAAACATTAAAAGAGAAATGAAAGCAATCAGTGCAGTGCAGTTATAGGTCAAAGAAAGGGGAATTCCTCTGACACTGTTGATCTTTACCACTTACTGATCATTTTAGAGATGACTATTGAACTGCCAAAGAGAGAAAAAGAGAGTATGACTAAACCATGTGATCTCATTTACAAAGAAAAGTACTGCGGTGGTACCATGGTACAGTAATTGTATTCGAGAAATGGCAAAAGCATGACATTTGTATTTTTATTTATGCATGCTAAAAATATGAATATGGTCATGATTTAGTGCTTCCATATATATATATATATATATATATATATATATATATATATATATATATATATATATATATATATATATATATATACAATGCAAAAACAATCTATAAATTATCAAAAAGAAACTTTTAAACAAAAAACACACAAAAAAACAAAAATAAAAAAAAATAAATCACAAAAACAAAAAAACATAAAAATAAGAATATATCTATATATATATATATATACACACACATAATTTAACAGCTATTATTGATCGATTTTTTGAAGTTTTAACTAAAACAAAGATTATATTATATACATTTCTTGTGTTTTAAGTGTGTGCATATTTAATAACTATATATGCAAATATTTTTTCTTGTTTAAAGCATAAACATCAAGCTTATTTTTATACTTACAACCAGACAAAAACCCTAAAACGTTTTTTTTTTTATAATTATTATGTTCAAAAAACAACATGGTATTACCATTATGTCCAAAAAGCCAATGTTTTATCATTGTATTATTAGCCTAGCATTGCACATGCCCCAACACCCATGGCATTACCTGACCCATGACCAAAAAAATACATGGGACTTTTCCCACTGCTGATAGGCTACAAAAACTTTCCCCTTCTTTAGAATTTAGAGACAAAAGACGCACACTTTCAGCATCGGGTATTGATTTGTTAATTAGGCCTCCCACCCTTTGCTCTGGGTCCGAGCTGGGGCCAGCAGAAAGCAGTGATCCGCCCTATAGTCCCTCCTCAATCCTCCACATGGGACAGGAATAAACCTGCATATCCCACATTCACCCTGGGAGGAGAGTGTGAGAAAGTGCTTTTTTTTTCTTCCCTTGAGGTGAAACTAAACTGTGGAGGGAGTGTTCGCTCCTTTTATTTTTTTTTTTCAGATCCACAATAAGTTGAAGGAAATCTCTCCTTCAGTACCTGCGCGGAGGGATAATATCCGCGGCGCGTGAGAAGTCATTCGGAAGAGCGCGCTCTCGGAGTCCCACGCGCCAGTGACGTCAGCGGCGCGCTACAAACGGAGAAGCGAGCCAGAGTTTCCCACGAGCGGACGCTCCAGAGAGAGGTCGGGATTTATTTATTAATTAACACGGATATTTATCCTAACTCTCTTGCACTTTCTGGAGATTTAACGAAGACTTCTGGGGATCTATGAGAGCTTCAGGAAGGATTTTAAAGAAGTTGTAAGGCCGAGGCGGAGTTATGAACCGTTTGTTGGTGAAATTAACGCTACTGACGGCAGCATCGCTCGCGACGGTGGCACAAGGTATCAAACATCAACTCTAATAACATTTCACAACTATATAGTCGTATGATTCTAAGTTGAATCAATTTCACACTTCTTAGTTCTGTTTTTTTAGTGATATTTCCTTGCAACTTGTGATTTAAGCGTCACTTGTTGCACAGAATAGCTTGATATTGGGATAAACGTAACGTAATATTATTTTTTCCGCAACTTTCTCTTTCTTACAGTTCCATTCATTTTTTTTAAGTCGAGTTTTTTACTGCCACGGGTTTTGCATGATTACAATCGTGCCAAAGTATCTACACAATGAAAAATACATAAGATGTCAGTTATGAAAATATAACATTAAATCAATATTGAATAGAATAGCAGACATTTTGGAAGGATACCAAAATATCAACTTGTTATCATAAAGATCACAGATTAATGTCTTCACGTTAAAGTTGAGTAACATCAGAAGTATCGCTGTAACTTTTTATGTCTTGATTTCTGAAGTTATTGCGGTGGTTTTTTTAGTGTGTTGTCTTGTCCCTGATGTCGATTGAGTTGCATTGTGTGTGGAGTCTGGAGGAAAGCGATCTGTGCGTGAATGAAGGGAGGAGGAGGAAGGGACTGTGCTGTTGTTCTCGTGCGCTGGTAAACAATGGCTCGAGACAGTGTTTTATGGGCTCGTGCTGGACTCTGATTTCTTTTGTCCGCGCGGTGTGGGCTCCGCAGCTGTCGCGCGCGCGCTACCCCTCCACACACACACACACACACGTTTGTTTTTGTGAATTGTGGGGACATTCCATATGCATAATGGTTTATATACTTTACAAACTGTATGTGCTATTGCCCTACACCAACCCTACACCTAACCCTACCCCTTACAGGAAACTTGTGCATCTTTACTTTCTCAAAAAAACTCATTCTGCATGGTTTATAAGCGTTTTGAAAAATGGGGACATGGATTATGTCCTCATAAGTCACCCTCTCCTTGTAATACCTGTGTCATACCCATGTCATTATACAAAGTTGTGTCCTGATATGTCACTAAAAAACACGCGCACACACACACACACCAGGCCACACACTCGTGGAGGAACCGAGAGGCTGACAGGGGAAATGACACCATTAGACATTAGACTAGACAGGAAACGAAACAAATGCTTAAAAAGTGAAATTCTGCACAATTTAAACCTGAGCTAAACAAGTAAGCGCAGTATCCTAACAAGAAGTCTGGTATACATGACATGTATTCATATACCATAGTATTCATTAAAAAACTAGTTCACTAGGCAAAAAGTGTGTGAAATCCATTGTACAACCTAGTCTGTGCATTGACATTTTAAAGAAACAAAAGAGAAAGAAACAAAAAGAGAATTAGTACTGGTGGTTTAATCTGTGATGAGGACTAGTCTGAGAGTTTTGACTAAAAGCTTTGTCTCTAGACGGTCGTTACCAATTAAAGACGGCCTGCGGGCAGCTGGTTTCATTCAACAAGTGCACAACTGCAGTCTAGAGCGACTGGCCTAGATGCGCTGTTAATCCTTAAAGTGTGATGATGCACGCTCCTGCGAAATAAATATACCTCCTTCCGTAAATGGAGACATTTGGCTTATTAAAACACATTGGATGCCCACCCAGACTGCAGAAAGTCAAGATGTGCACTGTCAGCTAAACTTAAACTAGTGTGAAGCTGATATATTAATAATACTGAAACGGGAAGACTGTATTTTGAGTTTAAACCCTTGTTAAAGGCTGACTGCCACATGGAGAGGGAATTGTTGAGGATGTGGAGCTATTTCCAGGCTCAGTGTTGGATAACTGGATTTTTTTTAAGGATGAATAGTCAAGACCCCCCCACCCACTCCTCCATCAAAGTCAGTTATTCAGAGCCCAACAAAAGGCCAGTGGCTCTCCATCGGGGCCACAAAACAAAGGGCTCAGGTCCCTTTATTGAAGTCTATAGGTGGTGAGGTTCTTTTGTGAGGAGTTAGCATGTGTGTTTGCATTGACAGGTGTGCTGTGAGATGCACAGGTGGGTGGGTGCATGTTCGACCTGGTTCGTCTGAAGGTGATTTGTGTGGTTTAGTGTGTGATTGTTGGGATGCACTAACAGATGTTTGTCTTTGTGTTTAGGGCAAAGATGCTCAGATTACTGTCAGAATGGAGGAATATGTGAGCTCAAGCCGAGCGGAGAAGCATCATGCAGGTATGTTACAAAAACTTACTCTGAAAAATATAAAGGTTTGGTTATAACCAAAAATGGTTTTAGTCTGATGTTGTACACACTCTTAAAAATAAAGGTTCTTTAGTGGCATTGATCGATGGTAAAAAGCTCTTCATGGAGCCATGGAACCTTTCCATTGTACAAAAGCTTCTTTAGAGCATTAAAATGTTCTTCATGTTAAGAAAAAGTGATTATTTTGGGAACTGTTCACTGAAAAGTTCTTAGATGAACCAAAAAAAGTTCTACACTCTTGAAAACAGGTTCTTTATTGATATTGATGGTTCCGTGAAGAACCTTTAACATCCATGGAACCTTTCCATTCTACAAAAGTTCTTTAGAGTGGAAAGAGTTCTTTAGATTATTGAAATGTTCTTCAAATTAAGAAAAAGTGATTATTTTAAGAATTGTTCATTGAAAGGTTCTTTGAGGCACCAAAAAAGGTTCTTCTACACACTCAGAAATAGAGGTTCTGTATTGGAATTGATGGTTCTATGAAGGACGTTTATCACCCATTGACCTTTTCCACTGTACAAAAGCTTCTTTGGAGCATTAAAATGTTTTTATGATGTTATTTTTTTAAGAACTGTTTACTGAAAAGTTCTTTGGGGAGCCAAAAACAGTTCTTTAGTTCATTGCTGTAAAACCTCCGATTTGGAAACTTTATTTCTATGAGTGTAGGAGAACCGTTTCATGTTCAAAAAAGAAAAAAACCTAACGTATCAAGAACTTTCTGAATCTCCAAACAACCATATAGCAGCTCAGTGGTTCTTTGCTGACCACTAAAGAGCATTTTGTTCTAGTAAAATTGCAGTAAACCCCATGCAAACTCAGTGTAGTGAAGAAAAGTGTATGTATACCTGTGTATTTGTTTGTAAGCTGTAATCAACCACTTTGAGATTCCATCTTTAGGCCCAAACCCTATCTTAGCAACCAGACAAAGCTCTAAGCATCTTACAGTGTGTGTTTGCGCATGTGCGAATGTGCACGCGCCCATAGTCATTCTGTTTCAAACTTAGATAAAAGACCCCCCTACCAACCCCCCAGTAGTCCGTTGGTGCCCTGCTGCAGTGGGACGCTGCTTCTGTCAATGTCTATTCATGCCATTCAGCCCAACAGCTGGCCCTCACCTCCATTGTCTCACACACACACACACTTAGCATGAAATAAAATTTGCATTTATTCTCATAGGATGCATATAGCGAGATTCACTATGATTTGGCAATCAAAATCAGAACATGTTTGTTTGAAATTGTTTGTTTCTCTATCTTTGTCGCTTTTGTTTTGTGTTTTCTTACACCCAGGAGGCTTTTTGTGTGTGTGAATGGTGTCTTTTTTTGGAGGGCAGATGGCGGAGGGGGTAATAAGATTGCAGGAACTCATGAGAAAGGCCTCAGTGTGTGTGTGTGAGACGCTTTAAAGGGGGGAAATTTAAAAGCAAACAAGTGTGTGAGATTGATAGCCACGCTTCTTGTTCTGCATTTAATCATGCATTTTCCAATCTAGAAGATGCCTTGTATTATACTTGCATTGTTTAAAATTAGAATAAAAGCACAACCATTTTTTTCCTCTTTTAATGAATATGTGAGTGTATGCCTGTGAAAAAGTTGTTGTTATTATTCTAGAGTATTCTGATTGGCTGCTAGGGTGTTCTGGGTGATTTGTTTGTTTTATTTCTGTTTTTTTTGACACTGTTTTTTGCTAGGGTGTTTGTTTTTGGATAGTTGCTAGGTCATTCTATATGGTTGCTTACTGATCTGTTATTCTAGTCTTTTGTTCAATGCAAATCAATGGAATTGTTTCACTTGTTTTATTGCCTACAATGAGACACTCCATTTGAGACATCATTCACATATGTAGCAATGTTTAATACTCTAGTGTTCTGGGTAGAGCTGAAACAACTAATCGATTTAATCGATTAAAATCGATTATTAAAATAGTTGTCAACTAATTTAGTAATCGATTCGTTGCTAAATAATTTTTATTTGCCGTAAGCGGCTCATTTCGTGCATATTTTAAATCTGCGGTGACCAAAGTGTGGCAGTAATGAGCCACCGGAGGTTTTACTCAGCCAGTACAGCAGGAGAAGCAGCGAATAGCCGATAGCTGGCCTCGTTTTATGTCACGTGCTTCCCGCACAGCGTCTCTCTGTCTGCAGCATTCAGCGTGATGGGTGAGGCAGGCGGCAGTGAAGTAAGCTCGAGTAAGAAAAAGAAAAAAGAAAAGCGGAAGATAAAACTAATCGGACGAAGTCATCCAAAGTGTGGGAGCAAAAAGAGAGCAAGCCTACATGTTAAGCCCTGAACATTTGGACATGTTGACCTTTTTTGCACTGCAATGCAAAGTTTTTCTCAAATAATGAGTGAATAGGTGTTCTGCCTCATTTCCCAAAGGTAGTCGAATTCCTGTCAGTTCAGGCATAAGCTGTTTTGTTAACATTTTATCGCTTTATTACATTTTTGAATTTTGCACTGTTATAAGGACCACTACATATTTAAATCCGATGAAAATCACAGTGTGCAAAGACTTTTATTTGTGCAGATTATGCAGTACAATGTTGTTTGCAAATGTTTAGTCGTAAAAGCTGATAACATTGCTTTTTAAACAATTAACATTTAAAGCTTTGTCGTTTACCAGTTCATAATTCAGTTATGCAGCCTAATTATGACTGACTGAGAGAGGTTAATGTTTAAATGTATTTGAAATGCACTTTTTTCTAAGCATTCACTGCTCCTTTTTCACACAGCAGGTTTTTTGTCTGTCCAATTTTTTTTCTGGACAACCTTCTGATGTATTTTACTTTAAATTTTACTTTAAAATGTGAGTTCCATTCAGGTTTCATGCCATTGGCACTTTATTGGAAGGATTGTTTACAATTTCACAGCATAAGCTATAAAGCTGTTTCCCAGGTATAAGCTGTGTGTTTACAGGAAAAAAAATAATAAAATGCAATTTACTGCAATTTTAATTCTGTTTTTTCTTCTTATTCTTCGTGATAATATGTTCTGAAAGATTCCTTAATAAGCTTGTTCGGGATGTTAAACTACTTTAGGAGCCCTAAGGATTGCCATGGTGAAAACATTATTTGAAATCTCCTTGTGAAATTTGCTAGAGTATGTATGGGTCAGTGTTTTGATTGCAGCAGAGTTCAACAAAGGATAAATAACACATAATAAAACACAACTCCAGGTATGTTTTTTGATGAGGATATGACAATGCAAAATGGTTAAAATCTCTAAAAAGTCTATGTTGAATGATAAAGACCCTTTGTTAATAATTTATTTGGGGAAAAAAATGGCAAAACTAAAATATAAGTACATAAACCGATTCATCGATTAATCGTAAAAATAATCGACCGATTAATCGATTATCAAAATAATCGTTAGTTGCAGCCCTAGTTCTGGGGTTTGTTCAGATCTGTTATGCTGAGTATGAGCAGTAATAATACAGTTATGATTGCATTATCAAATGGCACTGATTAATGAATGAATCAGTCTAAAAAAGATGAGAGAGATCATATCTCTCATTGTTGAGTAGTTCACAGACACATTCACTGGGGGACAAACCCTGAACATCCTGTTTTGATGATCCCGATGATAAACAGGAAGAGCGGAGACATTTTTGATCCTCTTTTCTCCCAAAAATATCTCATGTGAACTTTGACGGCTTTCCTGTGTGGTCCGATTCTCAACCTTGGAAATTGTTTGTAAGTGGCTGGTGTTTGTGTGCGTGAGCGTGTGGGGATTTCTCTGACTTGTTGCGTCAGCGCTGCTCGACATTGGTACACTTCACATGAACTTTGACATTTCATGAGAGAATGTCCTACATTGGTTAGTTAAGGTGTTAGAGGTGCCTGTGATGATCGTTGATGATAGATGAGGTTTACTTGTTTTCCAAGCAGATAATGTGCAGATATGCATGTGAAGCTAAACCTGTAACTAGAGTCGTACTAGATTACATACTAATTCTAGACTCGGAAACTTTACCTTTTTGGGTGATGCCATATTAAAACCTCTTATTGCAAGTATTTTTAGGTGTGGTCAGAGTTATGGGCATGTCTTGTACAAGCTAAGCCATGTCAGTGTTGGTTGTGTTTATAGCAGTTTTAGTTAACAATAACAACATTGCTGCACAGATCACTTTAGTTAATTAAAATAAATCAATAATTTATTTAAAAAATATTATATTTTATTATATGTTAATTAAATAATAATAATAATAATAAATGCTAAAACCTTAATTAAAATGAAAGCTGAAAATAAAATAATAAATAAATAAATAAAAAGCTCATTCAAAATATTATTGAATACTTGTGTAAATACTAAAATAACACTGATGTGCAGTCTTGTAAAACATCCATTTGTCATGTTTTTAATGGTAGTAATGTTTTTAATGGTAGTTCAGTGCTTAATGGGGAAAAACATGTGTTTTATAGTGTTCCTGTGGCTCAGTGGTAGAGCATTGCGTTAGCAGCGCAAAAGGTTGTGGGTTCAATTCCCAGTGAACAAATGTTAGGTAAAAAATGTTAGCCTGAATGCACTGTAAGTCACTTTGGATAAAAGCGTTTGCTAAATGCATAAATGTAAATGTAATGTGTTCATTGAATTCAATCCTGTATTAATCAACTTCTAAAGGCAAGAATTCTGAAATAATGTCTTTCTAGAGGTCAGGTGTTCCTGATTGGAGAAAGTCAACAGCTCCAACTACATTTTCTACATTTTTAGGCTCCATTTTTCTTGAGCTTTGTGTTTTGGTGATGTATGTGAATGCAATTCCAAAATGTGTTATAATGCAATTTATAATAGTTAGTTTTAGATTTAGAAACATGATTAAGTGTTCTATAACTCCTGATCATTCCAAAGGCACCTGACATCACTTCTGGAACTTTTGGAATGTTGGAGGGTGGGAAGTTAATTGGAAGTGTGGAATCAGAATTCCAGAGTTGTCATTTGAATCCTGGAATGTTTTATGATCTTCTATCACGGGTTGTAATTGGATTGGTGACAGCTTTTGGATGTGTGTCATAATTTTGAGACTAATTTGATACATTTGTGTGTGTATTTTGAATCCATAGTCATACTAGAAGCATGTGCTGTATTTTGGGGTGATGAAGCGCATTACAAGAGCTATTTGTAGAATGAATCGCAATGTTTGTGAGCAGGAGACAGAAAGACATGCAAACCATATGTTTCTAAATTTGTCTTTCCACCAAAACTGTGTGAAACAGCGTCTGGTTACATGACGTTTTTTGCGTAACTTCCACATTTGAGAAATTCTCATAAACTTCCATGTCATGCATTTAGTTTAAAGTGTGGTTTTGCATGCACAGTTTATGGTTAGCGACGTGCTGTCCTGCTGTCCTTGTCCCAGAACTGAAAATATGCATGTGAAGCTAAACCTGTAACTAGAGTTCAAAATCACAAAGTAAGCACTGTATTTTTCTGTTAATTGAAATAAAGTGAAATGTTAGATAAATGTAGCATAAAACCTAATATAAACTAAAATTTTAAAATAAAAGCTTATTCAAAATATTAGTGAATGCAATATAAATAATATTAAAACTTAAACTTTTAAAAAATGTAAAAGTTTTACATTTAAAAACTTAAAACTTAACTTAATGAGAAATATTGCCTTGGCAACAACTGCAATAAAATAAGTTGAAGTTGAAGTAATAAAATGACTCAAATTAAAACTGAAATAAAAAAAATAATAAATTTAAATGACAAAAGCACATTTGTTTTATATAAGTGATAAGAGCGACTAAGACAAGACCAATGAGTCATTGATGAGATCAAGTTATTTATTCTTTAAAATGGTAGAAAAGTGTTTTGTTATAATGCCAGAAACAATCTAAACAAATATGAGGAACAAATACATAGCCTTATATTTAATCAGTTCCTTACTTGTATCTTTAGAACATCACCTGACTTAAATTGTTTTTACAGTCTCATGTTTGTAAAGGTGTGAAGCATAAGAAACGGGGTCTGAGGGCCAGACACAGAAAATGAAAGTTTGTTGTTTTGATTCACACCAAGGGCAGGAAGTCTGTGGTATTAACACACACACACACACACACACACAGAGAAGGCAGCAGCAGATGGTAGACAGGCCCACTGGAATGGGGGGTCTGTAGCCTGCAGTCACAAATGTGCTCGGGGGTCACAGGTCACTGCAGCATCTGTTCAGAGTCGAATCTCACACGCACTCCTGCTCTCGGACCTGTTGCCACGACGGGCTGCAGATGACTTCTGCTTCTGTCTCTGGGGACAAAGAGAGAGAGACTGCGTTAATGCCTCAAGTAAACTTACACACAAGCATCTGCGCATGCAAGTGTTTGCCATGGGATGTCTTTATAATTAAACTACTGCATGTCAATTAGCAAATCAAATATATTGTGATAAGGTTTATCTGTGTGTGTGCGTTTATGTATGTATGTATATGTGTGTATATATTTATACACCCACAATATTGATATCTTTTAAAAAATATATATAATTTTATAAGTTTATTTATATATTGTGTATAATACATTTTATTATTTACTTTTTCTTTCAAAGAACAAATTCTTAAAACAATGCACTACATTTTGAAAAAATATATATTAAGAGTGAAACTTATTTTTTTACATTTATTTTTAAAATAGATATATTTTTATTATAGAATTATTTTCATTGTTTTTTTCCTTTAAAGAGCAACTGAATTTATTAAAATATACTGCACTACATACAGTATTGTGCTTTAAAACCTATTATATTTATTTATAAATGTATGCACTTATCTGTATAATAACCATTTTATTATATTTTTATTATTTTTTATATAAATATACTGTTATTATTAAATTGTTACCAAAATGTAAAAAATATATTTTTCAAGTTTCCTTTATTTTTTAAGAACAATGAATTCATAAAAGCACAATGCACTACATTTTGTAAATAAATTCTATATATTAAGATCCAAACTTCTGCCATTACAAAAAAATTAAATTCATTTAAAATTTGAGAAAGAAACATTAAGCACTAAGATTTTGATATGTTCAGCCCAGGTTGTGATATGTTTAATACAGACTTGCGATAAGCACATAGAAGATGGAATAAATGGAAATGATGAATATGGATGAGGTCAAATCATACCAATGGAGATTCTGTGCTGATAAAAGTGAGATATCAGCAGCAGGAGTTTGGGAGGGGCGGAGTTTGATCCTCTCTTGGGAGCTGCCTTATTGACCTTATGCCACTCGCCATGGCAACAGGCTTTGGGGGAGGGGCAGAGTGCAGTGGGAGGGGCCTGAAGCACAGCTGCCCTTATTTATGCACACACCTGCTGCAGCTCACAAACACACACTCACATGAATAAAACACACTGCATTTACTATACCTTACTGTCTACCTCACTTTTTGAAATGATCTTTATTGTCTGTTGAAGAAAGTGTTCAGATGTGTCATATGATGTGTTCGTATGTGTTCATATGAGAGCGAGAGAGAGAGCATGTGACACTGTGTGGGCTCCTGATCGCCCCGAGGAATTTAGATGAGTTTGAACAGTGTCTTTCTTTCACACACTGTTTTATACGTGCACACACACACACACACACACACACACACATACGTTTACTTGGCCATCTGAGCGAAAACATATCATAGACTTCTGCAAAATACCACAACTTTAACTCTAAAAGAAACATGCATTTCTAAAATGTAAAAAATAAGTTGTTTTTTACTTGAAGGTTTTCAATTGGTGACTAATGTCATGACTAATTAATGTCTAAATATGTATGACCGCGAGCCTAAAATAAACATTTGAGTCAATATGTGTCATATTTGGCTCATTTTAAGCCAAATTTGTTGTCAAGCTATTGTTAATTATTTATATTATAATCTCTGTGTGTTTTGTGTTCCTTGAGGTGTCCTCCAGACTTAGTAAAAACTTATAAATATGAATTAATGAATGCGTGCAAATATATAAAACATACAAAAACAATTACCATGACTATAACCCTTAACAAAAGTATATTATTATATTTTAATTATTATAAATTATATGTTTTTTCAGGGTGTCCTAAAATATATCCTTTTTTATATATAAATATATGCTTATGCTTACATATATATTTATTATATTTCATATAATGGGTGTAAAATCCATATAAAATCTCCATCTTAGAGATTTTTTCATATTTAGCTCTCTTGAAACAATTTTGTTCTCAAACTATTAATTACATTATAATCTGTGTGTATATAATAATAATATAATTAATCTGTTTTTTGTTTCTTTAGTTTTCTTATAGACTCTGTAAATGCATATGAGCTAGTGAATAAATAGAAATAAACAAATATATATGAATATAATATATGAATATAATTAGCATGCCCATAACCCTTTAAAGAAATATTTGTTTTTGTAATTTTTTTTTTTCGAATTTTTTTCTTGACTGTTTTGTCATGTTTATCTTCTTTCTGAGACCATTTTGTTCTAAATTGTTGTTAAATAATAACAATTGTTTCATGTTTTGTGTTTCTTCAGGTGTCCCGCAGACTTCGTCGGCCCCCAGTGTCAGTTCCCGAACCCCTGCAGCCCGTCTCAGTGTCGTAACGGAGGTGTGTGTCGCACACGGATAAAGGGCAATGACGTGGAGCCGGTCTGTGACTGCGTGTTGGGATACAGCGGCCCGCTCTGTCTGACGCCCGTCAATCACGCCTGCATGGGCTCCATTTGCCAAAACGGTGGGACATGCTCTCTGCTCACGCTCCAGACCTTTACCTGCCGCTGCCCACCTGGATGGTCAGGTACGCATGTGCATAAATCACCCAGACTTGATGCTCCTTGATGCAAAGGATCACAAAACTCACTGTTTGGATCATATTACATAGTTTGGGTCATAGATGGGATCATTTTTCAGATCAGCAATAAAATAAAAAATTACCGAAAACTTACTTCTATACCACAACAGAAGCTATTAGCTTAATACAGTCAGTAATAAAACAGAACAATTACACAAATTACAAGCATAGATGAAAATACAACATAACATGGTTACAAATAAAGTCAGTAACAGTAGTATGTAGTTGCAAATAAAAGTGTAAAATAACATAATAATTTAAATACATTAATCTTAAATAAAGCTGTGGTGTTATTTGATTAGAAGACCAGACAGTTATTTACAGGCTTATCTCTTTATGACCAAATGCTGACACACCTCCAGTTTCTTTACATTCATTTAAGACATAACCGACTGTGTTTACCAGAATACTTGCCAAAACGGGTATTTTAACGTAACTTTGTGTGTATGTGAAAGAGAAATCAGTAGGTTGTTCACGTTCTGTCTGTCCCGATTTGAATTCTCTTTCACATGAATGGTTTAAAATTGCTTGAATGAGTAAATTGGCAAGAAAAAGACATGCAAATGATTAGCTTTCACTCGCTGATATTTAAACTTAATCTGTGAATGTGTGCCGAACCGTAGGGCCTGGTCCATACGGATCATCTGTTGCACCCCTAGTTGCATGATGAGTTAACCTCTGTCTTTTTGCAGGTAAAACATGCCAACAGGCCGATCCGTGTGCGTCGAACCCTTGCGCCAACGGCGGACAGTGTTCAGTGTTCGAGTCACACTACATCTGCACCTGCCCTCCTAACTTCCACGGACAGACGTGTCGGCAGGACGTGAATGAGTGCGCCCTCTTGCCCTCCCCCTGCCGGAATGGAGGCACCTGTATGAACGAGGTGGGATCGTACCTGTGCCGCTGCCCACCTGAGTACGCCGGCACACACTGCGAGCGCCTCTACCATCCGTGCCACCCCTCGCCCTGCAGGAACGGAGGCACCTGCTCACAGACCAGTGACACCACCTATGCCTGCACTTGTCTGTCAGGTCAGTGTGTTCCTATTTCTCTTTAAGTTCAAATTTGATTAACCACATTTTTTTAATTGAATAGGAAAAAATACTAATAAAAAATAATAATACTTTAATAAATAATGAGTTTTATAGATAAATATATATTTTTTTTATGAATGAAAAAATAATTATCTAAATTAATAAATGAAAGAATTTTTTTTTTTTTTTAAATATTTATAAATGAATACATTAATAAATAAATTAATAAATTTTAGAAATAATTTTTTTTATAAATTAATATATAAACTTATGAATGAATAAATAAATTAATATATTTTATAAATACTTAATAAAATATTATAGATGATTATTTGTGTAAATAAATATTAATGAAAACATATGAATACGTTTTTACAAATAAAAATCTATATTTTATGAATAAATGAATGAATAAGTGAATACGAGTGAATATATAAAGAAATGAGTACATTTTATAAACCCTGAACAAATGAATGATTTTTATTAGTTAATGTATCAGTATTTGTTATGAATTAATTACTAAATATTTTTATGAATTAATAAATAATTTATAATTGATTGAATGAATGAATCAGTTATGAATGAATCAGTTATATAAATGAAAAATATATTTTTTTTATAAATGAATGAATAAATTGAACAAATAAGTGAATGAATAACTAAATTAAAACCAATAAAAATGTAACATTTAGTTTACATTTCAGTTTAGTTTGTTTTATTATTACCATTATCTGTACTTCAAACTGGTTTTATTTCATTCCTGCCTACAGAAACAATAGTTTTTGTCTTTGCATACGTTAATAGCTCTGCATGTGCACAGTTATTCATTAACAGTTTGTCTGGATGTGGTGCTTTTTTGTCTTAGTTTATATTTAATCCCAATGAGTGACCTAGATGTCTCAGTTACTCACTCGAGCACATAAACATAACCCGTGTACGGCCTCAGACTCTTTGATGTGTATTGAACGTGAATCGTTCGTCTCGCAGGGTTCACGGGTCAGACGTGTGAGCATAATGTTGACGACTGCTCCCAGCATGCCTGTGAGAATGGAGGCAGGTGTATCGACGGCGTCAACACCTACAACTGCCACTGCGACAAACACTGGACCGGTACTACATTTTATACTCCACAATAATAATAACCATGCACTGCAATAAATATTTTGCATGCACCTCACTTGTGACCTCTGACCCCTTCCTCCTTCAGGTCAGTACTGTACAGAGGACGTGGACGAGTGCGAGCTCTCTCCTAACGCTTGTCAGAACGGAGGGACGTGTCACAACACCATCGGCGGCTTTCACTGCGTGTGTGTGAACGGCTGGACGGGCGACGACTGCAGCGAGAACATCGACGACTGCGCCAGCGCTGCATGCTCGCAGGGGGCCACCTGCCACGACAGAGTCGCATCTTTCTTCTGCGAGTGTCCACACGGACGCACAGGCACGTCTGATTGTGCAGTTTCAACATCATTTTCTTCCTAATTTAAACTGTTTATACACCAGTGTTATTGTAGTATTATTTATATCAAATTTTTTGTTATGATGGGCTTTTGTCTTTTTTTAATATTTCAGTTTAAGTTTTAGTAATTTTAATACCTCAACTTATTTTATTTCATTTTCATTTCAACTTATTCTTATTTTATTTTAGTTACCAAGGCAACATTTCTGAGTTTAAGTTTTTCATCTAAGAATTAATTTTATTTTATCTTTTATTTTATTTTAGTTAATTTTTAGTTTTTCACTTGTCTATATTTTATTTATATATATATATATATATATATATATATATATATATATATATATATATATAAAATTTTAGTTCAGTTTAGTTTATTTTATGAGTATTTTTCAGTTGTGTTGCATTTCTGTCTGTGAAACCAATAGCTTTCATATTTTTTAATTTTTTTATTATTATTTTGTTTGTTTAGTTCAGTTTAGTTTAGTTTATAGGCATTATTTATATTTCAGTTGTTTCATTTCTGTTTATACAACAAAAGCTTTTTTTTATATATTTTTTATTACATTTTATTTTATTAAGGTAATTTTAGTCAATTTTACGAACATTGTTTATATTTCAATTTGTTTATTTTTTTTTTCTACCTACAAAAACAATAGTTTTTGTCTTAACATACGTTAATATTTTATTTTAGTTCAGTTTATTTCATTTATTTTCATTTCATCTATGAAAACCATATCTTTTATACATTTAATTTTTTATTTCAGTAACCAACACTGATTTTTAAGTTTTTATTTTAGTTAACAATAACAAAACTGTTACCCACAGGTCTTCTGTGTCATCTTGACGATGCCTGCATCAGTAATCCATGTCAGAAGGGCTCAAACTGCGACACGAACCCGGTGAGCGGAAAAGCCATCTGCACCTGTCCTCCAGGATACACAGGATCTGCCTGCAACCAAGACATCGATGAGTGCTCGCTCGGTAAGAATAACACATGATCGATTAGAAAGAACAATAAACCCAATACAGTTTTGCATTACAATACTGTTTGCATTTCAGGAGCGAACCCATGTGAGCATGGCGGACGGTGTCTCAACACTAAAGGCTCATTCCAGTGCAAGTGTCTTCAAGGTTATGAAGGTCCACGCTGTGAAATGGACGTCAACGAGTGCAAGTCGAACCCCTGTCAGAACGACGCCACCTGCCTCGACCAGATCGGTGGATTCCACTGCATCTGCATGCCAGGTATGACTCTTTAACCATTGACCTGCATCAAAAGCACATCATTACTGTTGTTCTAACTGACTGTTTTGGTGTGTAGGTTACGAGGGTGTGTTTTGTCAAATAAACACAGATAACTGTGCATCACAACCTTGCCTCAACAATGGAAAATGCATGGACAAGATCAACTCATTCCACTGTGAATGTCCTAAAGGTGACTGCAGCATTATTATTTTTAGAGATCTGATCATAAAAGCTAGCAATGAGGATGCATCGCGGGTGAGCAATCAAAATAAACGTGGAATGCATTTTTCCCTGCAGGGTTCTCTGGGAGTCTGTGTCAGGTGGATGTGGACGAGTGTGCCAGCACACCGTGTAAAAATGGTGCTAAATGCACAGACGGACCTAACAAATACACCTGCGAATGCACTCCAGGTACACATCTTTAAGTCATATTCTGCACTTTGCATTTTCCATTTATAATATTAGTTGTGATATTCTCTAGCGCCAAAAACATTTTCACATCTGTTTTGGTTCAAATATTCCACCTTTCTGAACCTTTAGAATTTGGAATCTGTTTTTCTAATTGCATCTTAACTCTTTCCCCGCCATTGATGAGTTATCTCGTCATTTAGAAGACAACGCTTCCCCACCAAAGACGAGTTTGTACAGCTTTTCGTGTTTTCACTGTTATACACTTGGGGGCGCTATTACACATCTTCTGAACAAGTACAAAACCTCCCGAACAAAAACACACGTGAACAGGACGGAAAAACGAGCAATCTCTTATGTAAACAGATACATATGATAAATAATCTGATCATCAGCAATAGACAGCATATAAATGAAAACTGAATAATGTTATGGAGTAAAATGATGATCTAGGAAGTGGTATATGGCTGTGCAAGATTTGGAGGTGTTGATGGAAGCGATTTACTGGATTTATGCTTTAATAATCGTACTGAATATTCTCATCTTTTTGCTCAAAATTATACATTTTTATGAAACCTACCTATATTCAAGTGTTGATTAAAAAAAGAATGCATTAAGCTAGAACAAAAAGGATTTTTTGTTTGTTTGTTTAAAAGTAGAGGCTATGATCTTTATTTTGGTGTATTGCATATTCAAATATTCATACAACAAAATATACTGGAGGCCATCAAATTTTAGTGAAAATCATCAAAATCGCTGGTGGTGTCTGGCAACTTTTTTTAAAAATGCTGGCGGGGAAAGAGTTAAGAATTCTATATGTCATTTTAGAATTATTTATATTTTATATTCAATATTATTTTGCATGAAATTTAATTTTTATATTTTGCGGTTTTTATTTTAATTAAAGTTTATTTTATGTGTTTTTGTCATTATTAATTCTTGTTTTAAGTATTTTATTATTATTATTATTAAAAAAATTATCAACAATTTTATTATTTATTTAAGAATAATTTATTTTGTAATTTTAATACTCCAACTTATTTTATTTCACTTAGTTGGCAAGGCAAAAATTTCAATTAAATTTGATTTAAGTTTTTAGTTTAGGTTTTTGATCTAGCATTTATTTTATTTTATTTTATTTTATTTTATTTTAAATAATATTTTTATTGTTTTGTTTTTATTTAATTTTTTTTTTGTTATTTTTTTCTGTTATTTTATCTTTTTAATCTTAACCTATTTTATCTTGTTTTGTTGTATTTTATTTTCTATTATTTTATTTTTATTTATTTTATATTATTTTTTATTTTATTTATTTATTTTCCACACCAAAGACATTGAGGCACCCTCAATGACATACGCAGCCTACATAGAAATGAGACACACCCAGTAAATAAATCCATATGTAAATTCCCTGTATTATGATTGGCTAACCTCTTTGCATATGAAATGAGTGTCACTTCCAACATTCTAAATCTGGCTTTTCAAATGTATTTCTGCAGGGTTTGCTGGCGTTCACTGTGAGCTGGACATCAATGAGTGCATTTCGAGCCCTTGTCATTACGGTGTGTGTCGGGACGGTGTGGCCGCTTTCACCTGTGATTGTCGCCCCGGATACACGGGCCGCCTGTGCGAGACCAACATAAACGAGTGCTTGAGCCAACCCTGCCGAAATGGAGGCACCTGCCAGGACAGAGAGAACGCCTACACCTGTACCTGTCCTAAAGGAACCACAGGTAACACATGCACGCTCATAAAAACACTTGTGCTAAATATAACGGTGAGTGCACGATGACATAATCATGTCGTGATTGCATCCGCAGGAATGAACTGTGAGATAAACATTGACGACTGCAAGAGTAAACCGTGCGACTACGGAAAGTGCATCGACAAGATCAACAGCTACGAGTGTGTGTGTGAACCCGGATACACAGGTGAGTCAGAGCAGCATCTGTGTGTGTGTGAACAGGTGGCCAGTGAAGTGCAGAGCTTGTGTATCAGATAACAGATATGACTTAGGACAGAGACTGCCATTCCCAGCTGGGACACACACTCACACAGGTGTGCTTTACATTAATGCTACGGCCCGAATGATCACAAGACTGACCCTTTGTATGTTGCATTTAAGGAGAAGGTACAAAAGGCCCTGTTATACTCTGAATATAGGACAGCAGCAGGAGGATTTTCACAATTTAGCACAGCATCAAGTGCCGTATTGCTCTTATCTTACCTATTATAAAAACATAAGAACACAATTTAAAACAGAACTTTATTTTATTTAGTTTATCTTGTTTTCAACATAAATTTCTACTAAAATAACACTGAAAAACTAGTTTTTATATGCCTAAACTCACAAGTAAAATAAAAAAAACATAATTTTTAAGGCTGTTGTATGTCCCAGTATTGCAACTTTATTTTATTAAGCAATGATATTGCTCACAATACTTTGTGCAACATAAGTGGAGGACAGTTTTCAACATCAGTTTTATGAGTTTTTCTACTGAAATAGCACTGAATGCAAAGCCAAAACAGCAGTTTTTAAATGCATGAAAGTAAATAAAAAATAAAGAATTTTAACTAATTTAGCTAATGCTCGCATCCAGATGGCAAGCATACACAACATAAACATTGTGCGTATAGAGAATTTTTGTCATTCAAGTGCCTTATTTGTAACTTTTGCTATATACAGCTTTAAGGACGGATGTTGCCCATAATCCTTTGCACTATGTCAGAAGGGGAGGACAGTTTACTTTTTCAGCCTTAACTTTTGCAACTTTTTCTTCTACAATATCACTGAATGCAAAGCTGAAACAGCCTTTTTAGATGCATGAACCTAAGAGTTAATAAAGAATTCTGAGCTAATTAAATTGACTAGATACTAATACGTGCATGCAAATAACATGCAGATGAATAAAAAACACATTTCTAACCTAATATGCCCTGAAATTGTCATTGCAACTTTATTTTAAGGACTTATATTGCTCACAATTCTTTGTGCACATAAGAGAAGGAAAATTATTTTTTGAACATCAATTTTATTTATTTTCCTATTTAAATTGCTTTGAATGCATGTTTTTCCAGCATGCTTTTTCATTGCATTTAAATTATTTAGCATGGCCTCAAATGCCTTTTTAATTTAATATTGATATTTTATTTTAATTTGTTTTTAAATAGTATTTTTTCGTTAAGTTAATTTTTAATATTTAAAAACAAATAGTATCAAAAATGTATATAATAGTTATCAGTCTATGGGTGCTGCAAGTGAACAGGTGCTTTTTTTTTTAGCATGACCTGAACACTTTTTGAGTGGTACTATAGGTATTGTAGGAAGTATTGTACTCAGTTTAGTGTGTGAGAGAGAAACTGCAATAAAGTCCTATTGTTAGAGAATCAAACAGTTACCCATTACCCTACAGAGGAGGGATGTGTGTGTGTGTGTGTGTGTGTGTGTGTGTGTGTGTGTGTGTGTGTGTGTGTGTGTGTGTGTGTGTGTATCGAGGGGGTAAATGTTGTTCAGCCGTATGTGAAATAGGGTCTGTCCTTTTGTATCTGCAAACAGCCCTCTGTAGGACCTGCCCTCCCCCTGGCGAGTGTGTGAGGGGTGTGTGAGCGGGTCTGAAAGACAGAGAGAAAGGACGAATGAAAGAGCACAAGAGGGTGGAGGAAATCCTTTGTGCATTCAGAGCAGGCTGGAGATTTGGGATGGGGCCCACACACACAAAGGCAGGCAAAGAACAAGGGGTCAACACACATCTGAGTCCCAAGGAACATTCCTTTACTATGCATTTTCACTTATTGATAGTTAGACGTTTCAAACTTTGGGTTAGATCACTGTAAGACTTTGGAGAGCATCATATATGATAAATGCAGATGGTCAGTGAGGAAAATGATTGACAGGCTTTTCTTGACATGTGAATGTGATGTGAATCAAATATATGGCCTTTAAGTTGTTTAACCTCCTTTACTGTCTTCCTCCTTTACTGTCGTAAATAGGTCAAAAGTTGTAAGCAGCACAACTATTTCCAACACTGATAATAATCAGAAATGTTTCTTGAGCAGCAAATCAGCATATTAGAATGATTTCTGAAGGATCATGTGACACTGAAGACTTAAGTAATGATGATTAAAATTCAGCTTTGCGACAGGAATAAATGGTATTTTAAAATATATTCACATAGTAAACAGTTGTATTAAATTCTAATAATATTTAACAATATTACTGTTTTTACTGTATTTTTGATCAAATAAATGCAGCCTTGTTAAGCATTATTGACTTAAAAACATCTTCAAAAGCGTCTTTTAGAATCAAATCAAGTTCATCCTATAATATTTTCCACTGATTATTTAGTTGCACACAGAAATATGTTGCATTTCAGAAGTTGCATTTCTCTTTTGTCTTTTCCACACATTTTTACACGTATTGTTTTTCCTCACAGGCTCAATGTGTAACATCAACATTGACGACTGCGCGTTAAACCCGTGTCACAACGGCGGCACCTGCATCGACGGCATCAACAGCTTCACCTGCCTCTGTCCCGAGGGTTTCCGTGACGCCACCTGCCTCTCCAAACACAACGAGTGCTCCAGCAACCCCTGTATCCACGGCAACTGCCTGGACCAGATCAGCAGCTACAGATGCATGTGTGAGGCCGGCTGGACGGGACGCAACTGCGACATCAACATCAACGAGTGTCTGTCCAACCCGTGTGTGAACGGAGGCACCTGTAAGGACATGACCAGCGGCTACGTGTGCACCTGCAGAGCCGGCTTCAGCGGTAAGACGCTGCGTCCTAATGGCTTTTCATAGTATGCATGCTTTCTGGTTCACAATCCTTTGTAGTACATAAGAGGAGGAGTTTGTGATGGTTCACAAACTCTAATAGAAATTAATTAAATGCAAACTCGAAACAGCTGTTTTATTATTTGTAACTTAAAAAGTTAAGCAATAAAGAATTTTAAGATGATTAATATAGATAGATTCCAATGTTTACATTCAAACGGTGACAGGCTGTGTGAAATTTTATGATTTTTTTTAAATGATTTAGTGTTTTTAAATTTTACTGCAGTGTCAATATTAAATAATAAATATATAATATAATAATAATAATATAAAATATAATAATAAAATGCAATTTAAAAATGTAAAAAATAATTAAAATAATAAATTACAATAAAGTAATATATTTTATTATTAAATAAAATAAAGTCTTAATTTTAAGTACTTTTGCTGCTATATGTATGTTTTGCATATAAAGTGATTTGACAGATAAATTGTATGACAGTTTTGCCTGGGTTAACTGATTTTCCCTGGTGAACTTTTTAAGTATGCATGCAAGCTTTTTGGCCTCAAAATGTATAAAAAATAAATAAATAAATAAATAAAAATAATAATGTATTTTTAATGCATTATTAATAAAAAAAAAATGATAATGTAAAATATATAAAAAAAAATTAATAAATTACATAAATAATCATATAATATAAAAATATAAAATAATAAAACATATCAATTTATAAAATAAGTTAATATGCATTTGCTTCAGTGGATTCTGAAGATTGCATGCATGGGCTAAAATTTTCTAAAATAAATTAAAATAAAATAATTCTTACTGTAAGACTATGTAACAAAATTGAAGTAATAGTAATTGTAAGCTAATTATATTGTGCAACAGAGTAAACATAGTATACCACAATGCTGTTGTAATTTATTACTACACACCCAAAAGCATGCATTTCCCCTTTTGTTTATTTCTGCATTTCATGTGATCTTATGGTATGTGTTTTCTTGCATTTAGGTCCCAACTGCCAGACAAATATTAACGAGTGTGCGTCCAACCCCTGCCTAAACCAGGGCTCCTGCATCGACGACGTGGCCGGATTCAAGTGCAACTGCATGCTGCCTTACACAGGTACGAACACACACGTAACAGCCATTGTACAGCTGGTTCTTGTTTTGAACCGGCAGGTTTTGCAGAGGTGTGTGTCAGGAAGAATGTCAGGGGACATCATATAACAGCACTGTGTTGAGGGTGGCTACTCAAATAGGTCCATTTCCTGTTTGGCCCCTTCCTGTTTCCTGTTGAGGCAAAGAATTGACAATAGAAGGAAACGCCAAGTGACTTCCTACTTCAGCTGGTCACCATGGAAACAGATAAGGAAGCGCCTGCAGGAACAGAGCTGGGAAGATGAGGCAATAGAAGAGCGAAACTGAAATAACAAAGAATCGACAGGCTTTTTGCTCATTTTCTGCATTGATTTTGAGGAAAAACCTGCAGAATTCTGGGTGGATTTAAACCTGGTCATATGTTTAATATACTTTTACTGGTAGCAGAAAACATATTCAAATTAGCCCAAAATATTTAATAAACAAACATTTAGGGGATGTACAGTATGCTTTTACAGTGTTTTCCTGCCTGTATTTGTGTTATTTTAGTAGCATGTATATACTATTATAGTCAACTATTTTTTAAAAGTTAAAAAAATTATTTTAGCATCTCTTGAATTTCTTTTATATTTTGTATTTATATATTTTATTTATATTTTATATTTTCAGTTATTTATTTTATTTTAGTCTTAGTAATTTTTTACATTTTAACAACTTGTTGTGTATTGCTTTAGACATTTTAATTAGCTTTTGTTTTGTTTTAAAAAGTTATTTTAGTATAATTAGAATTATTTATTTTTACTATTTAAAAGTTTAGTAATTTTGTTTTATCTTTTTAGTTTGGTTTTTTAGTTAGTTTTTTATTTGTCTGTTAATGTTATTTTTGTATTAAATAGTATTGAATATTTGAATTAGTTTTTATTTTTATATTTCAGTGTTTTTTTATTCATTTTACACTTACAGAAATTATATTATAGTTAAAGTTTTTATAATTTTGTGTTGTCATTTTTTTTTAGTTTTTGTTTTATAAACATTAATTTAGCAATAAACTTAATTATTTAGTAATAAAATATGTTTTTTATTATTTTATAATTGTTTATTTTATTTCAAGTTGCAAAAATGTTTTTAGTTGGATTTAGGTTTAGTTAACGATAATAATCCTGGCCTGTATGTAAATTTCGCATCAGTTTTGACACTTTCTCAATGTGTGTGTTTCAGGCGAGGTCTGTGAGAGTGTTTTGGCTCCCTGTGCTCCACGTCATTGTAAGAACGGAGGTGTCTGTCGTGAGTCTGAGGATTTTCAGAGCTTCTCTTGTGCTTGTCCTGCTGGATGGCAAGGTAAGAGTGTGCGAGATTGTGCATTTCACGTTCTCTACATGCCATGATCATCATCATAACCGCTGTCGTCTACTACAGGCCAGACGTGTGAGGTGGATATTAACGAGTGTGTGAGGAATCCTTGCACTAACGGAGGAGTGTGTGAGAACCTGCGTGGAGGATATAAGTGCCACTGCAACCCCGGATTCAGCGGAGATCTGTGCCAGAATGACATCGACGACTGCGAGCCAAGTAAGACACACACAAACCTAGACAGCATTTCTGGGCATCATAGAACATTAGATGTAAAATAAAATAAAGTATAAAAGGTAAATCAAATTAAATGTAAAAAGAAAAAAAATTAATTATTAATATGTGTTTTATGGTGCGTTTGTTACTAAAGCCATGCAAAATAAGTGCAAATGAAAAAATAAAATTATTGTAAAAGAAAATTAAATGAAAAAATTGAAAGAATAAATTAATAAAAGAACTGAAAATTAAATAAAAACTATTTAGAAATTTGCACTGTTTTAATAATACAACTGTACAACAATAAAAACAAAATAACAAGTGCAAATGGAAAAATAAATATTTAAATTTAAATAAATGTAAAATTAATATAAATGCAGAAAATTAAATAAAATGTCATTTCTGGATGGACCCAGTAATACCAAAATACAATAAAGCAAAATAAAAATTAAATTAATGTAAAAAAAAATAATAATAATAATATAGTTTAATATTTAAAATATAGTATGTAACACAAATAATTAAAAAAGAGGAAAAGATTATGTGGCAACAAACTAGAATTATTAGTAGTAAAGACTGAATATGGCAGTGATGGTAATTCTTCTCTCTCTCAGATCCGTGCAGTAACGGCGGTGTGTGTCAGGACCGTGTGAACGGCTTTGTGTGTGTGTGTTTGGCTGGTTTCCGTTGAGCGCTGTGCAGAGGACATCGACGAGTGTGTGAGCGCCCCCTGCCGAAATGGAGGGAACTGCACCGACTGCGTCAACAGCTACACCTGCAGCTGCTCGGTAGGATTCAGCGGCATCAACTGTGAGATCAACACACCCGACTGCACTGAGAGGTACGCACACAACACCTTTTCAAATGCATTTTAAATTTGTTATTTTTACTTGCATTTTAAATTTAAAAAGCATCGATCAATTTTTCGCTTGCATACAAGCAATCTCAATCCGTGTTGTTTCTCCTCCCCAGCTCTTGTTTTAATGGCGGTACATGTGTGGATGGCATAAACTCTTTCTCATGCTTGTGTTTGCCGGGATTCACCGGGAATTACTGCCAGCATGACGTTAACGAGTGCGACTCGCGGCCGTGTCAAAACGGAGGCACCTGTCAGGATGGATACGGCACTTACAAATGCACCTGCCCTCACGGATACACCGGACTCAACTGCCAGGTACACAAACACACGCTCTAAACAACAGAAATCTGTAAATGAGTCTAAAGGAATATATAAATTTATATTAAAATAGCTTATATAGTTACATTAACATTTATATATTTTATTTATTTTTTACTTATTTTATTGATATACTATATATATATATATATATATACTATATATATATATATAATCTATATATATATATATATATAATATATATATATAAAGAGGTGTATATATATTGTAATTTATTTCTGGGTGTTTGTGTGTTTGAGTCTGGTGCGCTGGTGTGACTCTTCCCCCTGTAAGAACGGTGGCTCATGTTGGCAGCAGGGGGCGTCTTTCACCTGCCAGTGTGCCAGCGGCTGGACGGGCATCTACTGTGACGTCCCCAGTGTCAGCTGTGAGGTCGCTGCCAAGCAGCAAGGTAAAAATCACTACTAAATAGACTAGCACTTTTCTACCAAACCCATAACTTACTAGGCCCAAAATAGAATATTTTGCACGAAGAAACTGCAGGAGGTTGATGGAAAACTAATGATGAATTTAATAATAAAAATGTAAAATGAAAATAGTTAAATAAAAAAAGCTGTATCATAAAAACAATCAACATGCATAAATTAATAAGTGAATAAATAAATGTAATTTTTAAAAAAATATTTGTGATATTTAAATATTTGTCTCAAGTGTCAATTTTTTTTGAAATTGAGATTTATAAATGATATGAAAGCTGAAATTAAATAAGCTTTCCATTGATGTATGGTTTGTTAGGATAGGACAATATTTGGCCGAGATACAACTATTTGAAAATCTGGAATCTGAGGGTGCAAAAAAATCGAAATATTGAGATCCAAATATTGAGAAAATCGCCTTTAAAGTTGTCCAAATGAAGTTATTAGCAATGTATATAACTAATCAAAAATTAAGTTTTGATATATTCACGGTAGGAAATTTACTAAATCTCTTCATGGAACATGATCTTTACTTAATATTCTAATGATTTTTTGCATAAAATATGTATTTTTTTTTACATTTTGTCCCATGCAAATATTTTTGGCTATTGCTACAAATATCCCTGTCCAATTTAAGACTGGTTTTGTGGTTCCCGGGTCACATTTTATTTGTTTACGTGTATGTCAGGTGACCACTTACCAATAATGTGTTGTTATATTTAAGTTTTAAAATATATTAAATGTCCAATAACAGATTTAAAATTAATACATTTTACTTACAAAATTTAAATAAATTATCAAAATTATTAAATAGATTTTTTTTTCTGACAATAGAGAATGAATGAATAAAAATAAATGAAAATAAAAAATGTACTTTAATAAAATAATAACTTTAATAAAATAATAAATTAGTACATTGATTTAATACATTTTAAATCATTTTTTGATCAAAATTATTACACATTTGGCCAGATATATATCACTTTTGGCGATATTTACTATTCCTGTGTATTTCTCCCAACACGCACAAACAAGCTTAAAACAACTGGTGGAATTGTTTTAGTTTTTTTTGCCACATTAAAATGCCATATTAAATATTATATTAAAAGTTGATGTATAATTTGTACATTTTCTCAGGAGTGTCTGTGGCCGTTCTGTGCCGTAACGCGGGTCAGTGTGTTGATGTGGGTAACACACACCTGTGCAGATGCCAGGCCGGATACAAGGGCAGCTACTGTCAGGAGCAGGTGGACGAGTGCATGCCGAACCCCTGCCAGAACGGAGCCACCTGCACCGATTACCTGGGAGGATACAGCTGTGAGGTATGACAACACACACACCTGTGCAAACAATCACACATGAACATCATCAGTGCGGAGCAGATTACTTACAAATTATAGTCCATTACTCATCCCATGACAAAAATTACACGTTTTAGGGAAGCTAATGGGATTACTTTTAGATTACTTGTGACCTAACTCTAAAAAATGTAATATAATCTAATATCGAGTACTTAGTTTTTGGAATCTGATTACATGCAGTCAGTCACTATCCAGCACTGTACATCATCATTACACGAGTCTAACGTCTGTTTCTCTCCTTCAGTGCGTTCCTGGATATCACGGAGTCAACTGTAGTAAGGAGATAAACGAGTGTCTGTCTCAACCCTGTCAGAACGGAGGAACCTGCATCGACCTCATCAACACGTACAATGCTCCTGTCCGCGGGGAACGCAAGGTACGGACACATTCACACGCTCACAAACACTGGATTCCTCGCTTCATACTTGAATTGTCTCGATTGTTTTCTCTGGCTGTGTTTGCAGGGGTTCACTGTGAGATTGACGTCGATGACTGTTCCCCGGCCGTGGATCCGTTAACCGGCGAGCCACGCTGTTTTAACGGCGGCCGCTGTGTTGACCGCGTTGGAGGTTACGGCTGTGTGTGTCCGGCTGGGTTTGTGGGCGAGCGATGCGAGGGCGATGTCAATGAGTGCCTGTCTGACCCCTGTGACCCCAACGGATCCTACAACTGCGTTCAGCTCATCAACGACTTCCGCTGCGAATGCCGCACAGGATACACCGGTACAAATTTGAATGAGCACAAATGATCACATTTGCATTGAAAATAAATGTTTATCAATGAATATAACCAATAGGATTGCAGTGAACACTAGATAATTTAGTGTTGGTGAATTACAAATAAAAAAAATAAATGCTAAGGCTATATTTTGCTTACAAAATTAACTTTTTTAAGGATAATTTGAGTTTTTTTCAAGCTTATTTCTCTGGCAAATTCTTATTATTTTAACGCATACAAAACATTTCTCATTTCTGTAAAACAGTATTTATTGATTTAGTCTGAAGTATACTTGCTGTATAATTATCCATTATAACTGTATTTCACTATATAACATAATTCATTATGTATTTACACTTCAGATGTATAATTTTAAATGTACACATTTTTGTTTTATTGATTGATTTATTGAAGTAAACTTAGAATTATACTTCACAGGTACACTTTAAAATGTAAACATTTATTTATTTGATTATATCTGAGAAAAATATTTCGAAGTATACTTACTTTTCAATTTAAATAGATTTTATTTATCTTATTAGCGAAAATTAACAAAAACTGATTTTTGTGAAGTTTTGTGCATCACGTATAATTTACAATTTAAACGTTTACTTAATTTCTTTATAAATTTAGTACAAAGTATATGAAGTATGTTTAGAACTGTACTTAACAGATATAATTTATAATTTAAACATTTTACTTATTTATTTATTGATTTATTTATAAATTCAATACAACAAAAACTGATGAAGTATACTTAGAATTATAATTCACAGATATAATTTACAGCACAATTAAATTTTCATTTTTTTAGCATAAATTCAGTACAACAAAAACTGATAAATTATATTTAATTATACTTCACAGATATTATTTATTTTAGCATAAATGAAATTTAATGCACCAAAAAATATGAAAAATACTTAGAATTGTACTTCACGGATGTAATTAACTATTTAAACGTGTTTATTTATTGCATTTAGGAGGGGAAATATGTTGTTGTTGTTGTTTTTTTTTTTTTTTTTTTTTTGTGAAAATTTTTATTTAAATGTGTTTTTTGTATAAAAAATAAACAACCGCTAAAAAACTTTCAACAACTGCAAGGACAAAACACCAAAAAAAAATGGAGGAACATGTGCTGTAGCAAGCAACACCAAACACGGATACATCTGCAAGTGTCAGCCGGTGAGTAAAAACACACATCACATAAACTCGTGGATCAGTTTAGAAACCCCTTGCGCTCGCTAACCTTTGGCTCTCTCTCAGGGTTACTCTGGCTCCTCCTGCGAATATGACGCCCAGTCCTGCGGCTCCCTGCGCTGTCGTAACGGCGCTACCTGTGTCTCGGGACACCTGAGTCCCCGCTGTCTCTGCCTGCCAGGCTTCAGCGGACACGAGTGCCAAACACGCATGGACTCGCCCTGCCTCAACAACCCCTGCTACAATGGCGGCACCTGCCAACCCATCAACGACGCCCCGTTCTTCCGCTGCTCCTGTCCAGCCAACTTCAACGGACTGCTCTGCCACATCCTTGACTACTCTTTCAAAGGAGGGCAGGGCCGAGACATCGCCCCGCCGCCGGTGGAGATCCGATGTGAAATCGCTCAGTGTGAAGGCAGGGGCGGAAACGCCATCTGTGACACCCAGTGTAACAATCACGAGTGCGGATGGGACGGTGGTGACTGCTCTCTGAATTTCGACGACCCGTGGCAGAACTGTAGCACCGCCCTGCAGTGCTGGAGGTACTTCAACGACGGTAAATGTGACGAGCAGTGCGCCAACGCTGGCTGCCTGTATGATGGATTCGACTGCCAAAGACTGGAGGGGCAGTGCAAGTGAGTGAAATTTATTTATTTTTCATTTAATTAAATGTTTCAATTTTATATTTTTATTTATTTGTATTATTTTTTTGTGTTACTGTTTTACTATATAATATATTTATAATTAAACATTGAGTGTTATTTTAAACAGTCTTTTTTTTTTTTTTGCTTCATCATTAGGGGCTTGTTTTTTTTTTAAATAATTTTTATATTTATTTATTTTATTTTTGCAGTTTTTTATATGTGTTTGTGTGTGTGTGTGTGTGTGTGGTGTATTATATATATATTATTTAATTTAATATATATCTATATATATATATATATATATATATATATAATTATAATCTTTTTTTTTAATTACTTCATTAAGGATTTTCATTGTCATTTAATTTTTACAATCTTTTATTAATTTTGGAAAATAATAGAAAAATAGTCTAATAGAAAAATCCGGGGAGAAAATCATGAAAAAATTATTAATGAATAATGATTAATGAATAAATAATTAAATGTTACTTACAACATCAAGGCTGTCACAAGGTTTATTTTAGTATTATTTATGTACTACTAATTTATTTATTAATATTTTGAGTGATCGTTTATTTTTATATTTTTCAATTTTCACTGTAATTTCAAATCATTTGTCAATGTTATTTTATTTAAATTTTATTTAAATATTTAATATTTCCAATAAGGTTTCATTCATTTTCATTCCAGTTTTGATTTTGGTAGATTTATGGTCTGGTTTTATTTTTATTTTAAATATTTTTTTTAATTACTTTATAATTAATTTAAATTTTGCAGCCTGTTATTACCCTTAGGAAATGCATCCTATAATATTATGTTAATAATAATAATAATTACATATAATAAAATTGTAATAAAATTACCTCAACCCTAACCTTCAATCTCTGTCTTCAGTCCGCTGTACGATCAGTACTGTAGGGATCACTATGCAGATGGTCACTGCGATCAGGGCTGTAATAACGCTGAGTGCGAATGGGACGGTCTGGACTGCGCTGATGACGTTCCTCAGAAACTGGCTGTGGGAAGTCTGGTTCTAGTGGTCCACATCCCACCAGACGAGCTTCGCAACCGCTCCTCGTCTTTCCTCCGCGAGCTGAGCGGACTGCTGCATACCAACGTGGTGTTCCGCCGTGACCCTAACGGAGAGCCGCTCATTTTCCCGTACTACGGCAACGAGCACGAGCTGAGCAAGCACAAGCACTCTGATTGGACAGACCCGGCCCAGCTGCTGCAACGCGCCAGGAGGAGCCTGACGGCCCTCATGAAGCCCCGCCTACGACGAGAACTCGATCAGATGGAGATCAAAGGGTGAGTGAAGACAAAACACTGTTAAATCGGAATATTTAAATGCAATTAATCATATAATGGTGCTTTATATTTGTGATATTCAACTGTTTATGTGTTGCAGGTCTATCGTCTATCTAGAGATTGACAACCGTCAGTGTTACCAGCAGTCTGACGAGTGTTTCCAGAGTGCCACGGATGTGGCGGCTTTCCTCGGAGCGCTGGCCTCTAGCGGGAATCTCAATGTTCCTTACATCATCGAGGCCGTCACAAGTGAGTGCCACATTTATGCCAAAATCACTGTTATTTTAGTATTTTTATGTACTATTATAGTACTTATTAATATTTTGAATTAGCTTATTTAAAAAAAAAATCATTTTAATTTTAGTTTAAGTTTTAGTAATTTTGTTATGCACTTGTTTTTTTTTTTTATTAGTGGTTTTTAAACTTTTATATTTATGAATAAATCATTTTTATTTCAGTTTTGGTTTTTATTTTCAGTTTTAGTATATATTTTTTTTCAACATTCCTAATTTTCGTTCAAGTTTTTCATTTAATATTTGTTTTTATTTTATTTCAGCTTAAAGTTTTCTTTTAATTTTAGTTTGTTTTTATCTTTAAATTCGTTTTTTTTAAAGTTTTCTATTTATCTTTATTTTTATTTCAGTTTTAGTCATTTTAGTACTTAAACTTAACTTACTTTATTCCAGTTTCCCAGCAACATTTCAAATTTTCATTTTTTTTATTTTTTTTTTTATCTAATATTCATTTTATTTTAGCTTTAATTTTCAGTTTTCGTTTTAATTTTAGTTTAAGTTTTGTGATTTGCTTATGTGCTTTTGTTCTTTTTATTAGTTTTTTATATATAGATATATATATATATATATATATATATATATATATATATATATATAGCTTTAAATTACTTTTATTTTATAATTTTTGCCAAGCAACATTTCTAATTTTCATTTGTTTTTCATCTAATATTCATATTTTAGCTTTAATTTTCAGTTTTCATTTTAATTTTTGTAACTGTTCTTTTGTTCTTTTTATTAGTTTTGTTATTATTCTTTATAGCTTTAAATTATTTCAGTTTTAGTACTTAAACTCATTTTATTTCAGTTTACTTGCCAAGTAGCATTTCCAATTTTTGAATATTTTTCATATGATTTAACAATTTTAGTTAACTGTAACACTAAATCATACTCTACACACCTCTGCATTAATAACTGTGTCTGTGTGCAGGTGAGGACCCCCCCACAAAGACAGGAGAGATGTACCCCATGTTCCTGGTGCTGCTGGCTCTGGCGGTTCTGGCGCTGGCGGCTGTGGGCGTCGTGGTCTCCAGGAAGAGGAAGAGGGAACACGGGCAGCTTTGGTTCCCCGAGGGGTTTAAAGTCACAGAACCCAAAAAGAAACGAAGGGAACCAGTTGGAGAGGATTCTGTTGGACTCAAGTGAGTGTGTGATCAAAAAGACAGTGTCATATATAAATATTAGATAAAAAACTTAAATTAAAAGAAAAAAAAATGTTGTCTTGGCAACTAAATTAAATAAGTTGAAGTACTAAAATTACAATAAAATAAAATCAAAGCTAAATGAAAATATTTTAAGGTTTTTTTTTTAAAGCACATTAAAAAATTACTAAAACTAAGATTAAAATGAGAACTGAAAATACAAAAATAAAAGCTACTTCAAAATTTTAATAAATACTATAAAAGTATATAAATAATTCTAAAATAATGCCACACATAATTCATTAAATTCATTACAAAAAGTTATAATGTAGTATAATATCCTCTAATATAATGTAATAGATCTGTTTGCTAATGAATGTCTTTCACCTAAGTGTGACTTTTATAATGCAGTTTAATAATACTTATATAAAATGTATAAAAATATATAACAATTAAAGGGACTAAATGATAATTTTGTAAAATTGTATATTTTGCACCTAAACTTATGTGCAGTGTTATTTTTGTATTATTCTGTCTCTTTTTTTTATTATTATCATTATTAAAATATCTGCTAATGAATATATTTCATATTAGTCTAAGTGACATTTATAATTCCATTTAATAATATATAAAATGCATTTTTGTTCCTAAAGTTTACAAAAACAGACATCATGTAGTTGCACGTAACTGTTTTCCACTTTTATCACTCACATTAATGATAACATTCCACTTCCCATCAGGCCTCTGAAAAACTCGGACAGCTCTCTGATGGATGAACAACTGAGCGAATGGGCAGAAGACGACACGGCTAAACGGTTCCGGGTGAGTGATGAAACATCGTCTGCTGTCTGTTAGAGCTACTCCATGACTCCGGATGGATGTGTAACGGTGTGTATTTGTGTGCAGTATGAGGAGCAGTCTATTCTGGACATGAGCGGACAGCTGGATCACCGGCAGTGGACACAGCAGCACCTGGACGCCGCCGACCTGCGTCTGAACTCTATGGCTCCGACTCCACCACAGGGCGAGATCGAGAACGACTGCATGGACGTCAATGTCCGCGGGCCTGGTGAGCGCTTGCACCCTTACCATCACTTACTGATGACAACTCTGGAGTTTTCTTTAAAACTGTCCTCGGTTTCTCTCGTAGACGGTTTCACTCCACTGATGATTGCGTCGTGCAGCGGCGGAGGTCTGGAGAACGAAAACGGCGAGGGAGAAGACGATCCCTCTGCCGAAGTCATCACCGACTTCATCTACCACGGCGCCAACCTGCACAATCAGACGGACCGGACCGGCGAGACAGCGCTGCACCTGGCTGCCCGCTACGCCCGCTCAGATGCCGCCAAACGCCTGCTGGAGTCGTGCGCCGACGCTAATGTTCAGGACAACATGGGCCGCACGCCTCTCCACGCCGCTGTTGCTGCTGACGCACAGGGAGTCTTCCAGGTAAATGACAAAAATACCGATTATATCCATCTTTTCATGATTCAGGAGGGTCTAAACTAATTTAATTTGTGTGAAAGCATCAACATCTACAAGATGTTATTAATAGTATTTTTAATAATAGTAGGAGTAGCAGTATGTTAATAATAATAAAAATAATAATACTTTTAAATGCTATACTTTAAATTTTAATTGATTTAAATTTTAATAATATTATAAAATAATATTTAATCTTATGTTATTGATAGCTAAATTTGAAAAATGTTATTAATTAATTATAAGTATATAATTATAATAATTAATTAATTCTTTAAATTAATTAATTAAAAAAATGGTAATTGAAATAAAATCAAATAAATATTAGATATTTAAAAAAAACTTTCATTTTAACTTTTTAATTTTTATTAAAATTTAAAATGTTGGCTTGGCAACTAACTAAAATAAGTTTAAGTACTTAAATTACTAAAATGAAAACTTAATAAATAACAACAATAATAATAATAGTAATAGAAATATTTCTAAAACTAATAAAATTACATGTAATAAAGTTCTATTTAAACTTACACTTAAATGTAATCTAAAATGAAAATAAAAAAATTATATAAAATATAAAAATAAAAGCGAACAGTAAATAGTACTACTAAATAGTACTAATACAAATAATACTAAAATAACACTGCACATAATTCATTAAAACAATTAAGTTTTTATTTTATATTTGCTGTCTTTCATAGAAGGGTATGTGACATTTATTTTGCAGTTAAAATTTTTTTGTAATATACATATAAAGAGTATGCAAATATTTTCACTATGCAAATCGTTGCAAAGCAGCTTTACAGAAGATTAAAGATTCTACATTATATTTAGTAATAGCTTATCATTGGTGACTATATCAAGTTGATGTCCATTATAGCAAAATTTTGTAGTTTTGTATGTTGTCTGAGGGTTTGCATCATCTGAGGTCCTCTAGGGGGTTGGCATCATCTCTTCTCGGGTATTCGGTCATCTCAGGTTTTTGTAAGGGCTGAAGTTTGTGTAATACCTAGTTACCACGGGATGCCAATCCCATGGCAGAAACAGAGAAGGTAATAGAGAAAAATTAGTGTAGCTGCTGTTCCAACTAAGCAAAAAATGATGTGTTCAACCGAAGCAAAAGAATGAAAATGTGCATTTGGACAGATGTAACAGAAGTACAAGGTTATGAGATGCATTATGTGAATGCTTGGCTAAGGAGATGTGTCTTTAATCTAGATTTTTTAAACAGAGAGAGTGTGTCTGAACCCTGAATGTTATCAGGAAGGCTATTCCAGAGTTTGGGAGCCAAATGCAAAAAAGCTCTACCTCCTTTAGTGGACTTTGCTATCCTAGGTACTATCAAAAGTCCAGCGTTTTGTGACCTTAGGGAGCGTGATGGATTGTAGCGTGGTAGCAGAAGACTAGTTAGGTACGCAGGAGCTAAACCATTAAGGGCCTAAAAGTAAAGTAATAATATTTCTAGTAACTGATACGGAACTTAATAGGTGCCAGTGCAGAGACTGTAGTATTGGGGGTAGATATGATCATATTTTCTTGACCTGGTAAGGACTTATCCGCTGCATTTTGGACTACCTGTAGCTTGTTTATTGAAGAGCAGGACAACCAGCTAGCAGTGCATTACAATAGTCCAATCTAGAGGTCATGAACGCATTGAACTAGCTTTTCTGCATCAGAAAAAAACAGGTAACATGTTCGTACCTTCGCAATGTTTCTAAGATGGAAGAATGCTGTTTTTGTAACATGGGAAATATGATTTTCAAAAGACAAGTTGCTGTCTAATATAACACTCAGATTTTTGACTGTAGAGGAAGTAACAGTACATCTGTCTAGATGCAAATTGTAATCAACTAATTCTGTGTAATGTTTTTTGGTCCAATAAGTAATATCGCTCTCTTATCCGAATTTAATAGGATTGGTCATCTAATCTTTTAAATTTTTAACACACTCTGTTAGCTTAGATCATTAAGAAGTTTCACCTGGTCTTGTTGAGATATATAGTTAGTATCATCAGCATAAACAGTGGAAACTAATCCCGTATTTTCTAATGATATTACCAAGGGGCAACATGTATATTGAAAATAGCAGAGGACCTAGGACAGATCCTTGTGGCACTCGATACTTTACTTTGTGGATGTTGAGAGTATTCATTTCTTTTTGAATTATTTTCTCTTTCCCTCCTCCCCGCCCCCACTCCCAATAATAATAAAGAAAACCTTTGCCCACTGACAAGGATAACCACAAAACGCAAACACAACTCCATCCAACATCCAGCAAACAAGCCTAGCACACCTGCCTTAGGATTCAAGATTCTTTCCTTTCCCTCCTTTCCCCCTTTTTATATTACAATTTAATAATATATTAAATGATTATTTCATGTATAAATGTATATTTTAATATATAAAGTCGATATATAATATCTATAATATAATAATGTATAATATTTGATGGATAATTTGTTTTGTGCACATTTTGTATTTATAGCATGTAATGTGATGTTCTTTAGCTGGACTTAGTTGCTGAATATTCTTAAAACATTGCCTTGTGTTTTGCCACAGATTCTTATTCGGAACCGAGCAACGGATCTAGACGCCCGTATGCATGATGGAACGACTCCGCTGATCCTGGCCACCCGATTGGCTGTCGAGGGAATGGTTGAAGAGCTCATTAACTGCCATGCAGATCCCAATGCTATTGATGATTCTGGTATGAACACAAACAAACGTTATATGCTCAAATAAATTTCTCAAAACATCTTTCTTAGGTGTTATTTTGAGGATGCATGGCCGTCCCCACTAACTGACTGTTTTTATGTTTCTGTAGGTAAATCTGCTCTTCACTGGGCGGCTGCAGTTAATAATGTGGACGCTGCTGTCGTTCTTCTGAAGAATGGAGCAAATAAAGACCTACAGAATAACAAGGTGGGTTTGTGCATCAGAGTGTCAATGAATTTATAATTGAAAATTATAACTGTTATTTTTTATTATTCCAAATGAAAAACTTGTTTTTGTAGCAGTGTTATTTTAGTATTATTTATATACTTATTATAGTTTTTATTATTATTTTGAATTTGCTTTTATTTTTACATTTTAAGTTTTAACTTAAATATTAATTAATTAATTTACCTATTTACCATTTTATTAGCCCCCATTTCCCCCATTTTTTTTTATTAATATTTGTTGATTTTTTTTAGCTTGGTTTTCATTTTTATTTATTTCTAGTTAGTTTTTTTATTAATATTTATTTATTTATTTATTTGGTTTTCATTTTTAAACTTATTTCATTTAGTTGCCAAGGAAAAAAATTCTCATTTCCGTTTTAGTTTGTTTTTCATCAAATATATCACATTAAATATTAAAGCATTAAAGCTCTATTAAGCATGATTCATCAGTGCACATTAAAAAAATAGTACCTTGTGTTTTTGTAGCAGTGTTATTTTAGCACTGTTTATTTACTTCTAATATTTTTTATCAATATTTTGAATTGGCTTTTATGTTTACATTTTAGATTTTCTTTTTAACTTTTGTTTTTTGGTTATTTTTTGGTTATTTTTATTACAGTAGTAGTATTAATAAGAATAATATAATTTAATAATAATCAAATGTAAAAATATTTAGGATTTAATTTAATATTTTATTTTATTTATTTCCAGTTAGTAATTTTAGTACTTTCATCTACTATTTATTTTATTTCAGCTTTCAAGTAACAAAAATATTAACGATAATACCCTTGGTTTGCAGGAGGAGACACCACTTTTCCTGGCTGCTCGTGAGGGCAGTTACGAAACCGCTAAAGTCCTGCTTGATCACCTGGCCAACCGTGAGATCACCGATCACCTAGACCAGCATCCACGCGACATCGCGCAGGAACGCATGCACCATGACATCGTCCGTCTGTTAGAGGAATACAACCTGGTCCAGAGTGCCGCGCTGCCTCTATCGCCCCCTCTCTGCTCGCCCAACACCTACCTGGGCATCAAACCCAGCCCGGGCGGCGCCAACAACAACAACACGGCCAAGAAAGCGCGGAAACCGAGCAGTAAAGGCGTAGGAGGGAAGGACAGCGGAAAAGACATGAGAATGAAAAAGAAAAAGGCTGGAGATGGCAAAAATGGAGGCATTATGGAAGTGGGCGTCCTCTCGCCTGTCGATTCGCTGGAGTCGCCCCACGGTTACCTGTCGGATGTCTCGTCCCCACCTACGATGACATCACCGTTTCAACAGTCCCCGCCCATCACTTTGAATCAGCTCCAAGGATTGGCCGACACCCACATGGGCGGAGCTCTTCAGAGCTTAGGGAAGCCATTTGACTCTGCTCCTCCTCCTCGCTTATCGCATCTGCCAGTGGCTAACAATGGAGGTGGAGCTCAAACGGCGGCGTGCGATTGGCTGCAAAGGGTGCAGCAGCAGAAACAGCAGGCAGGCTTCACAACCCTGATGCCCACAATGCTCTCTTCCACCAGTATGTCACAGGTCATGGGCTATCCCACATTGCAAAGCAGCCACCTCGGCATGCCGTCGCACATGATTCCCAACCACGCCCATCAGAATATGGTGCCTATGCAGCACCAAAACAGTGCCGCATCTGGCCACGCCCTCTCTCATCATTTCCTAGGCGACTTAACTGGGCTGGATCTTCAGTCCGGCTCAGGACACGCCCCCATCCAGACCATCCTTTCGCAGGATAGCCAGCGCATGGCTCCGCCCATTTCTAGCACACAGTTTCTGACCCCGCCTTCTCAACATAGCTATTCCAACCCTATGGACAACACTCCCAGTCACCAGCTGCAGGTTCCCGACCACCCGTTCCTCACACCCTCCCCTGGATCTCCCGACCAATGGTCAAGCTCGTCTCCACATTCCAACTTGTCTGATTGGTCAGAGGGCATCTCGAGCCCACCCACCAGTATGCAGATGAACCATATCCCAGAGGCCTTCAAGTAGGCAGGGCTTTGGCATCTAGAAGCTAAACTGAATAGACAATTTTATATTAATGATAAAAACTCTTTTTATGATTTTTCTATGCCAAGAATAATTTTTATTCATTTTTGTATTTATTTATATGCATTTTGGACTACAGATATAAGATTTTTTTTAATTTATACTGTATTTTATTTTTATTTTGACTATTAACTGTTCTGAAAATAATTTTGAACATTATGACGCTGCCAGAAATTTTGTTGTTGTTGTTGTTTTTAATTAAAATTTCAGTATTAATTAGATTTTATATGGTCCTTTTTATCAAACGATTAGTTTTCTGTGAACAAAAATGTTGAAAATTATCTTAAAGGTGCAGTAGGAGATCTTGGAAAATTCTAACCTTAGCCTGATAGCACTGAAAGCAAACATCCCACCCGGACAGAACAGACCAAGCGTTTTGATTGGACGAACATTTCTTGGTCCTACGCCTTCCAAGGGATATATAAATACATAAAAATACATTTAGACCACTTAACTTAATGATTGCTATCTGGATGTGAAGAGACTTTCAACCAGCATAACAAAAAATTCTGAAGAAAACAAACACCTAACCCACAATAAATTCAAATAAAATGTATAACACTCGTTCAAAAATAAAACACTATCACACCCCTCTACACACACTTTTTTTTGTGTTTTTACACAAAAGAGAGTTGTTTATAGCTGATTTACACTATGTTACTGAATATAGTCTGTAAACACTGTTCTGAGTTTATTTTGTACCCAAATCTTTTTCCCATGGTACCTTGCTTTAGGTGTTTTTGGGAGCTTTTCGTATGTAGCGTAGTGTTCACTGTTATTTATTGCCTGCTGTAGATATGTAGGACATATTATGACATGTAGATGAGTTTGTGTGTGTGTGTGAGAGAGAGAAGAGACAGGTGTGTCGCTGTGTGATGACATCATCGGTGTGCATGAGGTGTGATTGTTGCTTTCCAGACATGTTTTATAAATGCAGATCAAATTTTTTAATGGTGACATGAAAAAGAATGACTTTTAGTTTGTGGAGGGAAAAAAAAAGTATTTTGTTCAATGATTTTGTAAAGTAACTTTTCTTGATACAATAAAGGACACCTTTTGGTGACATTACTTTTATTCTGTGTTGCCAAACTTGATTTGCCTTCATTATAATCATGTGAATAGCAAAAAAAAAAGCATCACTATTATTATTTCTTAAACTATTGTTTGTAAAATTTTTAAAGGTTTTTGAAAGTCAATTTACTCCCATTAAGGCTGTATTTATTTGATCAAAAACTGAGTAAAATCAATAATATTGTGAAATATTGCAATTTAATCATTACAGTTTTCTATTGTGATCTATATTAAAATGTAATTTATTCCTGTAATGCAAAGCTGAATTTTCAGCACATGATCTTCAGAAATCATTCTAATATGCTGATTTTCTGCTCAAGAAACCTGAAAAGTAAATACTAGTATAAATATATAGATGAAACCAATAGTCAGGGTATAAATTAAAAGACATTTAGGCATTAGGCAAATTAGGAAAACATTATTACTTAAAAGATAAGAAATTATAGGCACCATTTCTCATTTCCTAAACAGTTATGTTTTTTTTCCCCGCATTATTTAGTTGTAAAAAAAAAATAAAAATCACTCAATACAAGACAATATTACCCATCTTATTTCAAAAGCTTCATGTACATCATGCAACAAAACCATTTTTAAGTAAATACAGTATTAATATTTTAAATAGCCATAGTATGTTTTAACTTCTCGCTCACAGTATGAATTTTATTTTTTTAAATAATTTAAATAACCCAAAAGAACCCAAAGCATCTCTGGATAGATAAGTGTAAATGCTTTTCCCAGATTCAAGAGGAACACGTGATATGAACTGAATTAATTTTTCACTGCTTCACCTCCGCTATTTAAAGACTGAACGAGGCTCATGATTCACCTGCGGCCCTCCATTTACATCCTACACTTTTAAATATGAAACAATAACAGCTTCATGTGTCTTCGGTTTTCCAGGCTACTCATGCATTAAAGTAACTTTTAGTTTGTTCTGTTCCTGAGTCCTGACAGTGACTCTGTCCCTGTGTGACTCTGTTTGATCGATTATACTCCTGCAGTGAACTGGAAGTGTCTGATCAATGGACATACATCAGAGAGTGTTTGTTGACAGTGTGTGGACATGCATTAAAGGAACAGTTCACCAAAAATAAAAATTTGCTGAAAATGTGCTCACCCTCAGGCCATCCAGAAAGTAGATGAGTTTGTTTCTTCATCCAAACAGATTTGTAGAAATGTAGAATTACATCACTTGCTCAGCAATGGATCCTCTGCAGTGAATGGGTGCCGTCACAACGAGAGTCTAAACAGCTGATAAAAACACATGCAACAACAAGAAAAAAAAAAAAAAAAGAGTCCACAAGTAATCCACTCCAGTCTTGTGAAGCCAAAAGCTGTAAGCATATATTTTAACTACAAACCTTCACTTCTGGCCAAAATTTTAGTCCATAATCCATAAAAGCACTTGCTCCACTGAAAAAAATAAAGTCAACTTCCTGTTTCCTCTCACATCAAAATCCACCCACATATTTGTTTAAAGCTGTTTTTGGCTTGTAAACGGTGCTTTATCTGTGCATATTGTCCTGATTCAGGTGGGACGACTTTTATTCCCTAGAGAAAGAAAGCAATATTATGAATATAGGACTATTTTAACCGGAAGCAACGATTAAAAGTTAAAAACACCTTAATTATGGATTTGTTCCGCACGTTAATTGATTAATGTACTGTAATATTTGATGGCCAGCAGCATATATTGTTTTTAGACTTGGCTAATCGTGAACCGAATGTGTCAGATTTCAATCCAATGTAACGATAGTTCATAATATATCAAATCATCTCTCTCTCACAATTTATGTTTTTGTTTTTGTTGTTGTTGTTGTTTCCAAATTAACATTTAACTCCATGCTATTTTTGAAAAATGTTAGTGGTAAAAATGTTAATTACTCTATAGATGTATAGATCAAATCAATAGTTGGGGTATCAATCAAACTAAATAAAAAAACAGCACACAGCAAATTATATACATATTATTAAGTAAAAAATAAAATTATAGCTGCAAGTTCTCAATGTTTTGCTATAATCATGCAAATTTTATTATAAATGGTTTCCTGTAGTCATGCAATATTTTTATTATTTTATATTTTTATCATTATTTGATACTTGGAATTGAGGCTCATCAGACCAGAGAATCTTGTTTCTCACAGTCTGAGGGTCTTTTAGGTGCTTTTTTGCAAATTCCAAGTCTGTTTTCCTGTGTCTTCACCTGTTTTTATACAGTCTATGGTCTTCACTGAGGAGAGGACTGAGTTTGGCCACGCAGCCATAAAGCTCAGATCGATGGAGTTTCTCCTCCAGGTTTCTCCTGTCTCCACATATGATCATGGAGCTCAACTAGTGTGACCATCAGGTTTTTGACCACCAAACCAACCAACTCCCCCATCAATCATTCTCACATTTTCCACAAGGCCAGCTCTAGGAAGAGTTCTACTAGTTCCAAAAAACTTCCACCATTATGGATAATGGAGGCTACGTGATTCTGTGAACCTTCAATGCAGCAGAATTTCTCTGAACTCTTCCCCAGATGCTTGGTTTGGTGCAAACCTGTTTCTGAGCTCTACAGACAGTTCTTTTGACCTAGGGCTTGGTTTTTGCTCTGATATGCATTTTCAGCTGTTAGACCTTTTATTAAGTCATGTGTGCCTTTCCGGATCATACCCATTCAACTGAATTTGCCACAGGTTACGAGCGACATGAATGCTCCTGAGCTAAATTTCAACTGTCCCAGATAAGGGTTTGAATACTTATGCAATAGAATTTTTTTTTTTTTTTTTTTTTTGCTTTACTATTATAGTGTATGGAGTGTAGAATGATGTGTGTGTGTGTGTGTGCGGGTGGGTGTAATTTAAAGCATTTTAACATAAGGCAGCAACATAAAACATGAAAAAAATGAAGGGGTGTGAATACTTTCGCAAGGCACGGTATAACTGTAACTTAACAGCAAAGAAATGGTCATTTCTTTCTTTGTTTAATTCAAAGAACAGTAACATAAGTTTTATCACGAACTGACATCACAAAGAAGAAAAGGAAAATAAAAAGGAAAAGGACAGAAAAATAAATGACATCAAATAGGAGTTGCCGGGGGCAGATAAATATAAAAGTTCAAAGACACAACAATTTACGTTCATAGGCCTACATAAACATAAATGTATACATATATATATCAAAATCAAATAAATACAAAGTTCACAGTTTTTACAGCTTTATTATTCAAGGAGTCTCTGATACATACTGTCAATACAGCCTATATATTTCAGTCAACAAAACCATAAAAATGGGTTTCTTATTAGTAAATCTATACTTATGAATGTGAAATTTGGTCAACAGTACAAGTAAATTAATTAATTAATTGATTAGAATAGTCAAAAGCTAAAGAGTACAGGTGAAATCTATTGATCATGTGGTCTATATCATTGCAGGACGCGCATGCGCACCGTGCTTCCATGAGCTCGCCCATACATCCAATAACAGCGGCGGGCCGCGGCGTCTCCCATGACAACGGCGGACGGACAATGAACGAGCGCTCGGATGGCAGAAGAGACACGAGCGAATATGTCGGTTTGAACCGGAACGGTTTCCAGACGCCTTCTGTCCTCCGTTTACGTGATAACTGCTGAGTATATACGGCGGCGCGTCATGTAGCGGAGGCCGCGGTGGACAGGCGGGCGGGGACGTTCGTTAAACGCGTCGGGAATATTCACGCTTCTTTAAAGCTGGATTGTGGATCTGACGCGTGGATTGAGGTAAATTCCGCTCTGATGGGGCTCTGGCGTCGCTGACAGGTGCAGACGGTATATTTCTGTGATAGTAACGCGGCTCCGTTCATTCATAATCTCTCGTCTGCAGTGGGGACTTCACGCAGATACACGTCATATTTAACGGTTTTGTGTTCCACACAAACATGCTTTCGTCACTTTTGCTCGTTCGTTCATCAGTGCTGTCTTATCTTGGGTTAGTGGTGGGTGATGGCTCTTCTGTGTTCATCATTAAGATCATTCAGTGTTTGGTCTGTTCTGGATCAGGATCTGGATGTTGGCTTGTTTGTCTGTCTGGGCCTTTTTTAGGCTGCTTTGGGGTTTCTGGACACTCACATTATTACAATGATTGCAAACTGTCTTTATTAAGAAGGTGTGCTGAATACTGAGGTGGTACCACGGTACACTGATTGTAGCATATTTTTATTTTAGCATATAGATGACTTCAATGCAACTTTATAAGGAGCAAAACTCAAATTTTGATTTAACAGGTTATTAAAGGTATAGTTGAATTTCTACTCGTGTCATTCAGAACTTGTATAATACTTAGCATAGTGATGATTGTCAAGCTTCCAAAAGGACCCAAAAGGACCATAAAATTCGAACATATATGTTGAAATCAATGTGATAGTTTTATGAGGAATGGAAGACAAAATGAATTACTCCTTTGACTGAATTGTAATTTTTTTTTTTTATTAATTGTTTAAGATGTTTTCACTAACTCTTGACCGCGTGTGTGTGTGTGTGTGTGTGTGATTGATCTAGTTTTTCTTACAGGTGTGTGTGTGTGTGTGTGTGTGTGTGTGTGTGTGTGTGTTTAGGATGGATCTAGGTGTGCTTGCAGGTGGGGACGGTGTCCTGAGAAGAGCGGATTCGGTTGAAGGTGGACTTGAAATCGTGCCGCTGGAAATGTACGACTCAGCCAGAGCCAAAATAGAAGCAAACCTCCGCTGGGTGTTCGCCAAAGCGTACGGGGAAGGTAAGGGCAATCCCCTCTTACAAACAGTGACGCCCTTTGAATTTCAGTATCATGATATTTATAGTTTCCTCCAAGGTTTTCCAAAACCATAGAAGTACCATGTCCAAAAAAAAAAAAAAAAAAAAACACCTTTTGGTATTTATTTCTTGATTTGTGTTAGTAACTAATATCTTTTCAGACAGAAAAATAGCAGTCTCTTATTTCTCTCTCTCTCTCTCTCTATATATATATATATATATATATATATATATATAATATATATCATATATAATATCTATATATATATATAATATCCTTTAACTTCTATTGCTATTTGTGACAAAAAAAAAAATGAATTGGAAGAATTCTACTCACTTGATACATTTATAGAGGAAATCAATAGTCGGGCTATCAATTTAAATTTTAAAAACACCAATTTATACAGCAATTTTACAAATATTATTCCATAAAAGAAATTATAGATGCAATTTTGTTTAATAGATTAAATGATTAAAAATAATTAAAAAAATAATTATTGCCACAGTTTTGATTTAAAAAACACCATATAGCAAATTACACAAATATTATTATATTTGTATAATAGAATATTAAATATTTTAGTCTATAATATCATAACTTAATTATATATATATCATATATATAATATTATATATATTATATATATATATATATATATATATATATATATATATATATATATATATATATATATATATATATATTATATAAATATAAAAAGGATAATTGTTTTTTTTTTTTTTTTTTTTTTTTTTTTATATAAATAAAAACATGTTTTTTTTTAATTTTATTATTGTTTGTTATTGCTGGACACTGTGTTCCGGGCAGAACACACTCCTGTTTGGCCTGTGACATCTATTAAACTGATTTGTGTTAGTAACTGATTTGTGTTAGTAACTGATTTGTGTTAGTAACTGATTTGTGTTAGTAACTGGCAGTGAGATGTGTTGACTGGCATGGAGAAATAGTTCTGAAGTGGCAGAAGGTGTGTGTGTTGGGATGAGAGTGCGTGTGTAGCTTTTTAGTCAGCAGTTCTCCCAGTCCACAGTGACCACAGCTCTATACTGACCACAAGAGAGCTCCGGAAAGGACCTGACGTTCTCTGTGCTCTTGAGTTGAGCAGAGCCTTTGGAATAAATGATTGTGATCGATGCCTGAACGTCTGTGCCAGTGAAACCTACTGGATGTGTGTTTGAAAGGCAGGAGGAAGGTGGTGGTGGTGATGATGATGATGGTGGTGTGTGCATGTGTGTGTGTTTTCCTCTAGCAGAGTATCTGGAGTCTAATCAAGGGACAGAAATAACAGCGTCTGTTACATCACAAAGCCTGCAGACTGAAATATCTGTGTGTGATTGTGGGAAAGCACCGGTGTATGAACGTGCCGAGCCCTCTGCTAACCCTGAATGAGGCTAAATGAATTTTGTAGGAGATTTCTTCAGAACAAAACTCATTTACACTAAAGATAAAAAATAATGAATGCATTGAAATAGATTGCTGTGTGATAACCATGTCAAGACAATTTTTTTATGTAGTATGTATTTTACAATACACTGTTTCAATGCAGCTTTACAGAAAATCAGGATGGTGATGTTTATAATAGTATAATATCTTCATGCCTTTTAGTTGCATTCAGCAGATTAGAGTTGGGCAGATATATATATATATATATATATATTGCATATATTCAACTTTATATAAAGAGTGGAGTGAAAAAAAGTCACGTTTTGTGATTGGAAAAAAAACATGAGGTTGAGATTTTGCTATATAGTAAATATCTCTTTATACAGTTTGCTAGTTCATATCACTTTACATTAGTTTACTGTATATATGCAAATACAGTTTGATATAATATTAATCCAAATAAATGAAGTATCTTCATTTGCCTTATGTTTTATATTTGTAATATATGTGCAATGCAACTTCATATAAAGAGCTGAGCAATAATATTGTTACATTTTGCAATGAAAATTAAAAATCAAGCTGTTGAGATTTAGTATATTTATCATTTCTATGTGAGTTTACTGTGTGAATGCAAATGAAGTTTGATATAATATTAATCCTACTTTAAATAGAGAGCTGTGCTATAACACCTATTACATTTTTGTGATGCTAATGTAATGTTTTGGAAAATATTTCATGTTTGTCTGATTGTATATAGATATTCATGTAGATGATTATGATAACTTGAAATGAGAATTTTTGATTATCATTTGAAATAAGCTTTGCCATGATTTCTAATAGATCCATATTGATCCAATTAAGGGCCCTCATTTGCCTAATGTTTTATATTCATAATATAGGTGCAATGCATTTTCTATGTTTGCAATCCCATGCACGCTGTCACACTTGCCAAAACAGCTTTTACATTATGTAAATTACCTTTTAAATCAACAAAGCTGAATATAAATGCTCCGTTGTATGCATGCACTTGTAATATATGAGAATATTGAGTTATAGTATTTGACTTGTCCTTTCTCAGAGATTTTCAGGGTCTGACTGAAACCTGAAGCTGCCTCCTCAGCTACAGCAGATAAAGATGATTTGATGTGATATTGCGGGTTTATGTGGAGTTTTGCTCTGGAGCTCTTTGTCCAGTGTTGAAGGTGTGGTCAGATGTCATTGTGAGGGAAACCCTTGTGTGTGTGACCCATTTCTGACTGTCAGCCTTTGTTTATTAATGAGGAGTACACACACACACACACACACACACACACACACACAAACCTGTCTGTAATGTGTGTTTAGAATTTTGCTTTAAATATAATGTTAGTAATAAACAAGATTTGATTTTTGATTTATTTTTGTTGTAGTATAATCTTTAGATGATATTATTATTATTATTATTATTATGTATATACTGAGTATATATATTCTCAGATATATTCTATATTATAAAATGAAAGTTTTTTTTTTTTTTTTTTTTTTTTTTTTTTTTTGTTGTTGTAATATAATCTTTGGATTGTAGTGTGTGTGTATATAGAACATTTATTATAATAATAATAATAATAATAATAATATTATTATTATTATTACTATTATTATTATTATTACTATTATTATTATTATTATGTATATACAATATTATAGTCGCTTCATATTATTGTTGTTATTATTATTATTATTATTATTATTAGAATGTATTGTATACAGAGTAATATTATATTATTAGAATTATTATTATTAATACAATTATTAACAATGTATTAAAATGATTAAATATTCTGGAATTTTTAACAAATGTACCAGGATTCATAAAAAAAATTGAAATGAAAAGTAAATATGTAACCCTGGACCACAAAACCAGTCATAAGGGTCAAGATTTATACATCATATGAAAGCTCAATAAATAAGCTTTCCATTGATGTATGGTTTATGATGCAACAATTTTGCCGAGATACAACTATTTGAATATCTGAGGGCACAAAAAAATCTAAATACTGAGAAAATCGCCTTTAAATTGTCCAAATGAAGTTCTTAGCAATGCATATTACTAATCAAAAATTAGGTTTTGATATATTTACAGTAGGAAATTTACAAAATACTTTCATGGAACATGATCTTTACTTAATATTCTAATGATTTTTGGCATAAAAGAAAAATTGATAATTTTGACCCATACAATGTATTTTTGGCTATTGCTACAAATATCCCCCAGCGACTTAAGACTGCTTTTGTGCTCTAGGGTCACATATTATGTTTTTAAAAATATTTTATTTTAATATTCTGGGATATTTAAGGGTTGTCTTCATTGCAAATGTCTTCACTGAAAAAGATGAAATGTGTGTGGTTTAGCGTGTATCTAAGAAAGTGGTATCATGGTAATCTGATCTGAATGGTCTTGTGAGACATTTAGAGATACTAGAGTTCACTCTGTGCATACAGTACAAATTCACTGATTTCAACAGGAACAGTTTTTGCAAAGAGTTAAAAAAAAAACACATGGGAAAATCTCAAAGAAAGTGACGCTCTGACTGGCATACATCTGATTTTAACATTTTAACACTTGCTGCAATATAGTTTGTTGACCAGATACAGTTTCAGAGTGACAAGTCCAATTTTCCAGTTTGAGTTTAAACAGATTTGTCTCTTTCCACCTTAAACAAAAAACCATACATTTCCTTCTTTCAAACATCCCACCAGAGCTGAATTTATTAATTGTCTATGTAGGATTTGTCAAATGCACACTTGCATATGCACACACACGCACACACACACACACGCGCGCATGTCTCATATTAGACAGTCCGCCACTGTTAATCTTCCTTAGGCTTAATCTGACTAGTTGACCTCTGTCCTCTTAATTTAACGAAACCTCAGATTGACCCTTGGCAGAGTGGAAAAATATACAAACAAAAAAAATTGACCTTTAAGAGAGAAATGGACAATTTAAAGGAAAAAGTGTGATTTTGCACTTGCACTAATAATAAACAGTGACTGTCTTCCACCTGTGGTGCTGTCAGCATTACCTAAAGCTGCTTATCTTGACCTTGCTCTCTTCTCACGTCTGAATCAAACACACGAGGTCAAGCACACTAACAAGTGAAATAAACATTGTCTCGTCATTTAGCCGCATTAGCTTAGCAGTTAGCTATAATTAGCGTAGCACTGAAGGCGTGAATGTGTAATCACACTGAGACTCTGTGGAAGAGTTTGTTTTGGTTGTTCGATTCGGCCGGCAAGATGTTTCAGCCATTTTAGTGTCTGATCTCAAAATCACCTTTTGTTTTTCGTTTGTATAAAATTTCCAGCTCTTTGTCTTACAGTCTTTTCCATACAGTCTGTCTACAGTTCTTACAGTCTGATTTGTCAATTCTCCACTTACGATTTATTGATAGTTAGAGGTCACATTTTACCCAAAATGTAAAAAAAATGCGTGTGAGAGAGAGAAATTATATTTTTTAAATAATATATTTTTTAATTTAAGACAATTAAAATGTATTAACAATAATATTTACATATATTATTTTAATGATTATATGTTATATATATCTTAAAATTTAATCATTAATTACTAGATAATTTTTTCTTAAAATATTTTTCTATATTTTCTGTATATTAAAATTTTATTTTGTGAAATTATTATAATTGTGTGTGTGTGTATACGCGTGCACACACAAATCCTATTTATCAATTTTTTTCTAAATAAATTTTAATCTAATTAATACATTTTAATCTAAATAATATCAATATGCATTGATATTTTTAAGATTTTGAATAAAATTATTATTAATATATATATTTTTTTTATTTCAAATAATGTTTATTTCAAAATACGTCTCTATAGTTTTTAATTGTAGTTATTTTAGTGCTTCAACTAAATGCCTTGGTAACAAGGTGAAATAAAATAAGTTTATATTAGTATAGTTTTTTTGTATTTTTTGTGTAACTCTCTGTGTGTGTGTGTGTGTGTGTGTGTGTGTGTCAGAGCACATCCCAGCGGACCTGCGGGACCCGTTCTACACGGATCAGTACTGCGTGGAGCACATCAAGCCTCCGGTGCTGTCCCTGCTGCTGTCCTCGGAGCTGTACTGCAGGGTGTGCGGGCTGCTGCTGAAGGGCGACCAGGCGTCTGCAGTCACCTCCCATCAGGCCGTCATCCAGACGCTCGCACGCCGCGGGATGTGTGTCAGAGAAGCAGACGACACACCCGTCTCCTGCGACGACCTCTCCTCCACCCCCATTAAGATGGTGTGATTCCACTCTTACCTGAAGATAGTGCCAAGGTTACAGTGTGTCTAATAGTGTGCAACAGTCCAGAAATAAATCACATTATGTTTTAGGGGTGGGGGGAAAATTCGATTCGATTCTTCGAAAATTCGATGTGGACGATTCCGAATCAATTCACAAATGTCAAAAATTTATTTTCTATTTCTTAATTTTAATTGATAACGTGATGTTGACGGAATGCAAAAAGCAGAACTCCAACCCCTTATTTACACTGCACTCATCCGTGGCATGTTATGGCTCTGACAAGGTTTTGTTCCATCCTCCAAGCGTTGCCAATTCACACCAAAAGCGTTAAGGCCCTTTCATTGACTACAGTGGCCACATTGGAGCCGTAATGCGCCGCAGTGTAAATAAGGCGTAACAGATGCATGATGGCAGCACGTGAAATCAGACCAGTGCCATCTGTGTTAAAAGCTAGCGTATTGTAGCACTTGGCTTCTAAGAAGTTGAAGGGGGAAAGACCCTGAACATGAGCCACACTGCAAGTTGTGTCAAGCCAAACTAAAATATCTTGGGAGCACAAATATGAGAAACCATATTACAGAATGTGCTTAAGTCTGTATTAATTTACTACAAGTATGCTGCTACAGGCATATGTTTTTTTTGTAACCTTGTCGTTGACTTGCCAAATCACTTCCATTAGTTTTATTAATGAAAGATCTTGGAAATAAATAAATTATGGATCATTCCAGATAATCACTAATCGTTTTATCATTGCATCGCAGCCCTCTGAATCGTGAGGTGTCTAGAGATTCCCACCGCTATTAGGTTTACACATAGTGAAACTAAATAATAATGTTTAAATAACCTTTAAACAGACCTTTCCACCCAAACTACCCATAATCCTAAATCAGGATCAACCAATCAGGAAATCAGCTATACCATAGAAACAGAAAAGCAGCAAAATAAAATAAAACAATAATATATATATATATATATATATATATATATATATTATGTATTTATTTATTTATTTATTTTCATACATACATACTGTATATACTAGTGATATCAAACGATTAATCGCATACAATTAATATGTGTATTCAGTGTATATATATTATGTATATATAAATACATAACATTGTTTTTTTGAAAATATGTACATGTATTTACATGTCTATATTCATATAATTAATATTATAAATATATTTAATATATAAACATAACATTATTTTTCAGACATATACATGCATGTGTGTGTATTTATATATACATAATAAATATACACTGCATACACACACATACACTAAAATATGTACACACACACATATTCATATATATATATATATATATATATATATATATATATATAAATATATTATGTAAACGAATTATATACATATATATATTTTTGTTTTAGATATATATATAATGTAAACAAAAAACATTTATTTCGGATGTGATTAATCGTTTACAGAACTATTTTTTATATATATATATATATATATATATATAGATGTATATGTATATATGTGTGTGTGTACATATTTTAGTACATCAAGTTAAGCTAAATGAAAATGAAGGCACGGCAATAAGCTGAAATAACTAAAACTGAAACTAAAATTAAATTTTATAAAAAAAAAAAAACAATTAAAATGATATATTTATGATATATATATGCTTAAAGAATCCCAAAAACTAAGAAAAAAATTCCTGTAGAGAAAATAGCTGGGAAAAATACTCCCTAAACCAAGGCTGCTAAAAGTGAGCAGTCACTGTTGCACTCTTCTGTGTGTGTGTGTGTGCGAGAGAGAGAGAGATTTGGAGAGATGTATCTGAAGACAGAACTCAGGCACAGTAGGACCATCTGTTCAAAACCTGCTGGGGTGATTGAGCGCCACGGCCAGACGTGTGTGTGTGTGTAGGCCAGTGGAAACATCCATAGAGACCCATATCACAACGCAGTTATGACTTCCAGATTCGTGACTTCCCAGCAGTATTATTTTATTTATTAATATGTTGAATTAGCTATATTTTTTTATTTTTTGTATAAAGTAATTTTGTTATGTGCTTTTGTCATTTTTATTATTGTAATTTTTTTCTATATTTCTAACTTTATTTTCATTGATGTTTTTGTTTTAAGTAATTTTAGTACTTTAACTTAAACATATTTATTTTAGTCATTTGCCAAGTTTCTCATCTAATATTTTTATTTGAGCTTCTTTTCAATTACTAATAAAAGTATTAGTTAATATAACAACACTGCTTCCCAACATGCCTCTGTTTGAAATGATTGCATCCTGCCTTGTTTCACATACTGTGTTTTACAGTATGTACTGTGCAGTATGGTAGTATTGTGAATATAGTTGTTATTCATACGCAGAATCCTGTGTTTGTGTGTGTAGAGTTCTCATATCCCGCTGATAGACGCTCTGATGATGGCGTATACGGTGGAGATGATGGCTATAGAGAGAGTTGTGGCGAGTGTCAAGCGCTTCTCCACCTTCTGCGCCTCTAAAGAGCTTCCCTTCGACGTGGAGGACACCATGCTGTTCTGGATCAACAAGGTCAGTGTTTCATTCCTTTAATCAGGACATTTCAGTTCAAATATAATCTTAGTCAAGGATTTCTTGCACCAAGCATGTTATAATTTTGTTTTTATGTCATTTTCATCATCTCTCTAAGCCTTAGAAATAAACGTAATATTGCTACTGTAGCTTTAAGACTTTTGATAGTTTTTTAAAATTAAAGAAAAAAAATTATATTGTACGAACTCTTTGTCCTAAGATGCATGAGCAAAATGAACACACAAAAGATTTTGATATTATTTAAGTTTTTTTTTTTTTGTTTGTTTTTTAAATTTCAAGGCTAGAAGGGAGTAAAAAGCATTATGATTTTAATTTTTTTCAGGAGTTCATTCAAGATAAAAATCTTATGTAGCATTATAAATGTATTTAATGTCCCTTAACTGAAATAAAAACTAAAATAACAATGTATAAAAAAGAAACTACTAAACATGTCAAAAACACAAAAAAATTAACAGAAACAGAAAATATAACAATAAAAATGTATTCCAAATATTAATAAAAACTATAATAGTACATTAATGATATTAAAAAACTCTGTAGGAAACTAAACCTCTAAAGTTGAATCACTAAAAAATTCTTATATTGTTGTATTGAATATTGTTTCCCATTTTTTTTTTTTTGTCACCAGTTAAACAAAAAGATTTGAGAAGTGACAAATCTACCTCATTCAAAAGATGTGAAAGAGTAGGAAGTGAGCCTAAAAACGTTTGTTTGTGGATAAAAATGACCAAACTAAACTAAGAAAATGAGGGTATATTCCTTAGACTTATCGGAAGTGTCATTATAGTAGCAACTAATATCTTGTGAATTATTTCACAGGACAAAAATGAATCTTTTAATGATTCATTCTCACCAATAAAGAGGACTATTTTGCTAAGACATCTAATAGGTCACGTCATATCATTTTTGCAGCTCAGGTTGAATAAAAGTTCCAGTCAGTTGAGTATATTTTCATCGTATATCAGACTCTTTTATTAGAGTTTGAAATGAAGTCAAGTTGACGCTGATCTGTGTGTGTTTGTGTGCTGCAGGTGATTCTGAAGATGAGAGAACTCTCCGAGAAGGAACTCAAGATGAAACAGCCGCTGATGGATTCGCCGTGCCATCAGAAGGTCTGACCAATCACGAGTCTCCAAACCATCTGATAGTAGAGCAGCACCCAGAGCGTTAGCATGAGGCCTGTGTTCTCCTCGTCGACTGGCTGAGCATTTTACTACACGGTTTAACCCTGTTCTCTGATCAGATTGCATTCATTTAGATCTGATTGTTCTCTTCTCCTTCCACCTCTTTCTGTGCTTGACGTTTAACCTTTATGCTCTTCCTGTTTGTCTCTCTCGTCCCGCCCCTTCCTGTCGGATAGTCTCCCTCAAAATGGTACTGGAAGCTCGTGCCTGTAAGTGCCACAGCGCCCCCTGCGTCCGTCACGTCACACTGCGGGAAAAGCATGACTAGATGTTGTGTGTGTGTGTGTGTGTGTGTGTGTGTGTCAGTCATTGTACATCTCATGCATTCATCCATCTGTCCATCTCTCTCTCTCTCTCGTTTTGTCTCTGTGTGTCTCAGCCTGATCTCATGAACGCTTTGGCCCACTGCATGCTGGAGCCAGTGGAGTTCTCTCGTGTGGTACAGTACTCATGCTCTCTCACATACACATACTCGAGGTCTGCACAAACCCAAACCCAGTGCTTTTTTCTTAGTAATTACAAACAAAAACCTGATGCAGATCTGAGTCCTTTCGGGTGTCAGATTGACCAGCAGACATCAAACACACACTCTTCAGTACTTCACTCTTCCATGCATCCATCTGTCATTTCATGCATCCACACATCCAACCATTCTAAAATGATATACTATTATATAAAATTTTACATATTTTTTATTTTAAGATTTTGTGTATATGTACTAATTAAACTAATTGTAACTGTACTAATTTGAATTACATGTATATGTTTGCACACACACATTTTTATAATATAAAATCAACTTATTTATATATATATGTGTGTGTGTGTGTGTATTATACAGTGTATATATAAAATTATTCATTATAGTAGATTATAAAATATAATCATTTTATTTAAATGTACTAATCTTTTTTTAATTTTTACTTTTTTTAGTATCATTGAGATACAGTACTGTTATAATTTTTATCAATATTTAATTTTTATTTTAATATTTTCCATTTTCATTTAAGTAATTTTGTTGTGTTTTTGTATTTTTAAGCAGTTTTTGTTTATTTTATATATGTACAGTAAGTAGTTTTAATTTTTCTCATTTATTTTTATTTAAAAGTTCAACAATTAATATAAAATATTTTTAAATTAAATATTTTTTATTGATTTAATTTAAAGTTTTACAAAGTTTTTTTTTTTTTTTTTTTTGAGTGGTTGTAACTTTAGTTTTAGTTATCTATATCTATTTAAATGTAAATAATAAATATACACAGCACACATACATGTATTATGTAAACAAAACTTTTATTTTGGTTGATTAATTATTTGACCGCATTAATATATAGTTAACTAAAAACATGAGAAATATACACATATATATATATATATATATATATATACACATACACACAAAATGTTAACCAAATTTTGAGTGAAATTCATTGGCACGTAAGAAACCACTATGCCATACAACACATTCCACACATATGGAGGTAACTTTGCATGCAAATAATAATTTTTATTTATCACTCAAAAAATAAAAATACCTTCATCAGATTATTCCGTAAATAATCACAAAAACAAATTCCATTTCAGTCTGTTCCACACATTTATCATATGGCATCTGAACACTTGGAATGTTGTGCTTTAATATAAACTCACTTTAGGAGCACTAAGTAAAAACAGTATTTAAACAGTATGAACAAACCATGTTTTTGGAGTGACATGAGGGTGATTAACAAACAGTATTTAAACAGTATGAACAAACCATGTTTTTGGAGTGACATGAGGGTGATTAACTGATGATAGGATTTTCATTTTTCATGGAACTGTCATATTTAAAATGAGCTTGTGATTTAGTATGTGAAAGACTGTTTATGTCTGTGTTAGACGCTTTATAATCCCCTGCCTGCTCTCTCTCAGGTACGGTATCGTAGAGAACACCTGTCCGGCCGCCCGTTGCCACACCTGGCTGTGATGGAGGATCTGATGAAGGATGTTTGTGATGGCGCGGCTCTGCTAGCGGTCATTCACTTCTACTGCCCTGAATACATGAGGCTAGATGGTATATAGACACACAATGGGCCACAAATGTGCAAAATAATCATGTCGATTCATTCTTATGTAAATTGTTGTAATCAATTCAACTCCGCAATTTAAATCAGGATTCTGTGGTGAATAGAAACTTCAAAGAATGTAGCATGCATTTGAAATAGAAATAGCCTACTTTGTAACGTTATAAATGTCTTTTCTATTAGATATTTGTCTGAAGGAGGTGCCGTCTCTGTCGGACAGTGTGTATAACATCCATCTGCTCCGGGAGTTTTCTAACGAATACCTGAACAGGTGTTTTTACCTGCACACTGAAGATCTGCTCTATGGCCCACCTGTGCTGAAGGTTCGTACTGAAATAGATTTCATTCAGTATTACAAAAGTATAGACAAAATAGCTACCTTCTAAGAAACCAAATGCAGAAAATAAAACAGCGCTGCATGTATTCTTCAGTTAAAACAGTCCCACAATACATTGCTCCAAGCTCAGTGAAAACAAATCTACTTATACTTTTAAACTGACATGCTTAAAAAATAAAATTAATTGTTTATCCAATTAATCTAATTGACTTGTAAAGTATTTGTACATCATGGTCATTTTTGTTGTACTGCCTTTAATATATGCATATTTTAAAAATAATATATTTTTTGTAATTAAATAATAAATTATTTGTAGTATATATTTACTGTATATAATCTAAAAGTATAAATAATTGCTTTTTTTATTTAAATAAAGTATAAATATTGAATTTGAAGTACTAAAATTACTAAAACAAAAACTAAAATAAAATTATTTAAAGCCAAATAAAAAAATAATAAATAAACATTTAACTAAATAAAATTATTAAATTGTGTATATTAACTGCATATACACTAAAAATAAAAGTATTAATAATTTTTTTTTATTGAAATAAAGCTAAAATAAAATATAAATATTGAATATGAAGTACTAAAATTACTAAAACAAAAACTGAAATAGAAATTAATTAAAGCCAAATAGAAATATGAAACGATAACAAAAGGGCAAAAGCACATACCAAATTACTAAAATTTAGACTAAAACTGAAAATAAAAGAAATGCTTATTCAAAATATCAATAAATACTGTTATTGTATTTAAATAAATAAAATAGATTGTTAATCTTGTTAAATTAAATTGTAAAGTATTTGTACATCATGGTCATATTTGTTATAATGTCTTTAAAATAAAATAGAATATAATTAAATTAAATAATACAGTAATTCTATTTTAGTACAGTATATATTTACTGCATTATAGTAAAAAAAAAAAAATTAATTACCTTTGAGAATAATAGAAATTACAAAAAAGTGGAAATCTCTGTGCATTACAGTTTTTGACTTGTTCTTGTTCCTCCAGCATAACGTGATGGTTTTCATTGCTGAGCTCTTTTGGTGGTTTGAAGTAGTGAAGCCGGACTTCGTAAAGCCAAGAGACCTTCAAGAGATCAAAGATGGTAAGAATCCAGTCTTTAAAGCTTACTACTTTTCGGTCTAAAAATGTCCATATAATGATTCGTTCACTCTTTTATTTAAATGCTATGTTGTGATTGACAACCCATTGCTCCGATCTGACAGTGAGAGCGTCTCTTCAGCCAAAGAGTTCCCGCCCCCATGTGCCCATATCCAATGCCACCAAGCGAAGCTTTTTAACTCCCTCTCCTTCAGCCGACTCGCTGGCGACAGCTGCCACTCCTGATGCTTGTATGCGGTATTACTTGCACCCCGAGGAGTCCTTGTCTGTGTAAGTACCTGATGATCTGTTGCACATTGCAGTACATATTTTGCATTGCATTGATTGTTTTATAAAACCAATATTTCATTTTCATTTCAGAACAAACAGAAGCCCCTCCCACAGCCCCTCCCACCTGCTCCTCCCACTCCGGCAGAGACCGCAGAAGCCCACTCAGGGGGAGGAGAATTCAGGTAACTACATCTTCTAATCAGACTTTCAGCAATATTCACATATTGCACTTTAATCAATAAAATTGATTATATTGAACAGTTGCCACTCTATTTTTTCATCTTTCTCTATCATTTTGTGAGCAGAGCTCAGGAACAGGTCAAACTCTTTGTCCCGTATGGATGGAGTCATGCTTGGATCACAGTTTGCCTGGACAGAACGTAAACAAAGGTAAGGGTCAGGTCAAATGTTTTAGCTATAACTAAAACTATTAAAATCTTTTTTTATATATATTATTATAGTTTAACTTTTTATTTCAAGCTTTATTTCAAATATTTTTGTAATATTTATTGGGATATTTGGCTTTATTTCAAAATATTTTATGATATTTTATCAAATAAAATAAATATTAGATGGAAAAACTTAAAACATAAAAAAATAAAAATTTTAATTCTTGCTCTGGCAACTAACTGAAATAAAAGAAGTAAATAAATTAAGATGAAGTACTAAAATTACTAAAAATAAATCCATAAATTGAAGCCAAATAGAAAAAAAAAAACTAATAAAAATGACAAAAGCACATAACAAAAATTACTAAAACTTAAACTGAAACTAAAATGAAAACTGAAAATTTACAAAGAAATGCTAATTCAAAATAAATACTGTAATAGTATATAAATAAAATTCTATGAAAATTATTTATTTTATTTCTGTGTTAATATCTATTTTTGGAAATCCAGGAAATTAAATACAAATGAAAGCTACTTTTTTTTTTTATATACTTAATCTAATATAATTATTTTCTCCTTTTATTTGGAAATTGCAAAATCTTTATAGGTTTACAACAGCCCAGTCCTTGAATGAATGACTAACCCATTCAAATTTCAAATCTCTGTTTTCTCAGGCCCATCTCTCAGATGGAGATGGATTGGGAACGTGTATGTGATGATAATATCAGCTTGGCTCGATCCATAAGCAAGGACAGTTTAGCTTCCAACGTCATCTCCATCACTCCACGACACCGCATCAACGGCCAGCCCCTCCCCCAGACACGTCACTATGACAACCAGGAGGAAGAGGAGGAGCTACTGGCTGTGATTAACCCAGAGGGCGTTTCCACACACAGACACCCCACCACCCGAGAGTTTCTTCTTGGAACCGTTGCAACCTGCGGTTCTACGACCAAATAAGGAGAAAACGGGGGTTAGTAAGTGGGAGGAGAGTGGAGAGGGGCGGAGTCAGGGACGCCGGGGAGCATATACGCCCACAGAATGCACTTTCAACCGGACATTTACGCCAATCGGTAGCATAGAGCAAGCAAGCTCTCGAGCGCAATCTCCCGGAAGCTTCTTCCTGCATGACGATGGGGAGTGCGTGCGGGACAGTCCGCTCGGAGGCTGGGAGGACATCACCTCTGATTCGGAGTTTGAGGAAGATGAGGAAATAGAGGTCCAAGAGCAAGAGCTTTCCAAAGCAGTTCTGATGCACGCTGAGAGGAAATGCATGGGACTCGGAGAGGAAGAGGAGTCTGCCAAACTGCGCGAGGATGTTTGCTTGCGCGAACGGGACGATAAAGAAAGCACGAGTGGAAGGGCGAGTCCTTGCCCCAGCATGTTGTCGCAGGCCAGCAGCACGTCGACTGGCACTGGCCGCATGACGAGTTTCGCAGAACGCCGTAAACATAGAGTCGGATTCCTGGATGGTTGCTACAGCACCGAGAGCTCGCAGGCAACCACTCCTGATGGATCCGAAAGCATGCAGTTCCCTTCGGATGCGAGTCCAGGAACACCAGGTGGCCAACCTGGTCTCGCTTCCGAACTCGTACACCTTCGTATGCAGCTCGAGGAGAAACGGCGAGCTATTGAGTTGCAGAAAAAGAAGATGGAGAACCTTTCGGCTCGGAAACGGCTGCAGCTGGGAAAAGTGGCGTTCTTGCATGTTGTTAAAAAGGGGAGGAGCGACACACTGCCACACCCACTGAAATCGGTAATTGGGTTTAAAGAGAAAGCACTTGCGAAGGACGACTCGTGCGTTGAGATTCTGAAAGCCCCAGGAAAAGAGGCGGAGAGTAAAGAAACGCTGGTAGTGGAGGATAAGGACAATCGTTGGAGTGTAACAGGAGGGGGCGGGGCTTCGGATGATGTTGGCGGAGAACCAGATCTCAGCGAATGTAGCCATTCCATTGAGCTCCTGAACGAAGCGATCGGAGCGATACAGCAGCAAATGATGCAACTGTCTCTCCAGCAGGACTTGCTCATGAAACAGACCACCCAGTCCCCACAGGAATCCAAACCGAGCACTGTGCCGCCCTTAAATGAACAACCGCCGGAGCAACCTGAGACTAAGTCGCGCCTTTCCGTACAGTTCACGGAAACCCTTTCCACCGCAAACAAACGTCCTCCCAGGCTCAGCTCGAGTCGTACACCTCGGACGAAACCTAGCGACCTCAAACTGAGCAAAGATGCAAACAGTCGTCCAGCGGCGAAGGCAAGCACTCCGACACCGGGAGGCAGGACCCCCCGGGCTGAGAATGAGGGAGAAGGCGGAGCTAAAGAGGGTGGGCGTGGCTCAAAAGGAATTATTCGCAATACTCCGTTTAGACTGCAAGACGCCGCAAACCGATGCGCCGACAGCCTCGACTCACCCCAAAACGAACTCCCCCTGCTGGAACCGTTGCCTGTCGATCAAACCCGGGAGCGGAGCGAGTCTGGCGGCTCTGGAAAGGAGAACGTTCCGGTTCTGTCCGAGGAAAACAGAACCAAAGCACAGCTGATTGAAGTGGACCTATCTGACCTGGCTGAACCGGCTGAAACTAGCACAGAACCTGATGGGGAACAGAAATCCGGATTGGGCTTCTTCTTTAAGGTACCAGAGCATTTTTGCATGATGATGATTATTATATATTTTAAATCTATTATTATAATATGATTCTATCTGTCTATGTGTTATATTGCATTGTAAAAAATAAAAATAAAATCTAATTATATTGCGTTATAAAATAGAAAGTTTCAGCCCCAATAAGAGTTGTTTAATTATTTATTTTTGTTAAATTTTTTATTATTATTATTATTATTATTATTATTATTATTATTATCATTACTATTATTAGATCTAAGAAGAGTGGGTTAATATGATATATTTGTATTGTTATTATTATTATTATTATTATTACTATTATTATTTAAAAGTTTCAAAATCTATTATTATAATATGATTTATCTGTATTGCATTATTTTATTTTATTTTATTTTATTTTGTTATTTATGGTTTAGTTGTTGTTGTTTTTTTTGGTTGTTTATTAATTTTTATTAAGAAATAGAACTTTATTTATTGAACATTGATGTCTTTTACCTTTTTGCTGTTCTAGCATTTCTTAAAGGCCATGAGGATGTGAAAAGGCACCAATGATCAATAATTTAATAAATGTTTTTAAGTAAAATTGTGAATGAAAATGATTTTGTTGACAATTGCAAATGATTTTCTCTTTTAATTACTTATCACATCTTGCCTGGCTATATATATACATATATAATTTTTTTCTTTAAACCAATCTCTCCATTTTCCATTTCTGTATGTAGGATGATCAGAAAGCAGAGGATGAGCTGGCTAAGAAGAGGGCTGCGTTCATCCTCAAACAGCAGCGTAAGGCCGAAGAGGCACGAATACGTAAGCAGCAGCTGGAGGCGGAGTCAGAGCTAAAGCGAGATGAAGCCAGGTATCAGTAACGGTCTGTCCAGCGAGTCTTTAAGTAAATACTGTAGAAGGGCTGCTGCAGATACATTTGATGTCATTTGTGTTTGTTCATGTCAGACGAAAAGCTGAGGAAGAGCGTGTGCGTAAAGAGGAAGAAAAGACTCGGAGGGAGTTGATCAAACAGGAGTACCTGCGCAGGAAGCAGCAAGAACTTCTGGAGGAACAGGGTGTGTCCAAACCACGCCCACGTAACAGGAGGCCCTGCCCTAAATCACTGCATCGTGCTGAATCTTCCTGTTCTGCTCGTAAGAAAGCTTTCCTTTTAATGTGCCATATTTCTGACTTGCATGCCTGAATTTCTGCATCTATACATGCTACATTTGATTTTAACATCACTCTTCCTGTCTCCAGCGGTTAGTCTTTGTTCTGCTCCCTCCGGATCGTCTCTCTCATTGGCCTCTGCTGCTACTGAAGGTGACAGTGTGGCGTCAGGAGGGGCCAGTTCACACAGGTGAGTGGGAACAGACATCAGTGTGCAGCCCACTTTTCTGGACTTAAAATGATAGGTGTATGCCAAAATGATGATTTTGTACATTAATTTATTTTTAATGCATTATTTTCTTTATTTTTAATTAATTAATTAATTAATTTGTTTATTAATATTTATTTCTTTTTATTTATTGTTAATTCATTTATGTATTTTAACTTTTTTTTTTTATAATTTTTTTAGATATTTTAGCACATCACACTTTGAGTTGACAATACACACTAGCTACTTCAGAGCTACTTTATGTATTTTTTTTTTATTAAATAATTTATTATACATTATTTTATTTTTAATGTATTTGTAGTGTATTTATTATCTTAGTTAATTTATCTTAGTTAATTTTCAATTTACTTATGTTTTTTAATTTATATATTTTAGTTATTAATGCATTTATTATGAAATGCTGTATTTATTTTGTTTAATGTTTTGTAATTCATAATATTTTTTTTTTTTAAACGTATTTGTCAGCTATTCATAACTCATATCTACAGTTATCAGATTATAATAACACATAATTCACGAATGTGTGTTGTAGGGGGGAATCTGTGGAATCTTTTCCCATACTGAGCCGAAATGCGAGCAGGAACATGGAACGAGACTGGGACAACGGCTCAACAGCCTCATCTATCACATCTGTAGCAGAATACAATGGTGAGACATACATTTTACAGCTCTTCTTGAATGTGTAAATACCGAATTATGTTACGTGTTTATTCAGCCAAAATAACTAAAGATTTCAGCACCATCAGCTCAGTTTATGTTTTTTCTTTCTGTCTTCAGGACCCAAATTATTTAAGGAGCCTAGTGCAAAGTCCAACAAACCGATCATCCAGAATGCCATCGCTCACTGCTGTCTTGCAGGAAAAGTCAATGAAGCCCAGAAGAACGCCATTCTGGAGGTGAGTGCAGTTTCTATTTCACATACTTTAATAAACTAGTATACAGTATAAACCATTATTCTATAATATATCATATATGGATAGATGATTTACAATCAAGACAGCATTGCATATTAAGCAAAGTAAAAAATCTAAAATTGGTTGAGCACCTGCTTGCATTTATATTTATCTGAACATACAGTTGTATATGTTTGAGCATGTAATAAATCACTGCCATAATTCCACAGGAAATCGAGCGGTGTGAGTCCAACCACCTGATAATCCTTTTCCGTGATGGTGGATGTCAGTTCAGGGCGCTGTACGTATATTCCCCCGAAACAGAGGAGATCGTCAAGCTCAAAGGCACGGGACCTCGCACCATCAGCCGCAAAATGATCGACAGACTCTACAAATACAGCTCCGACCGCAAGCAGTTCACCGTCATCCCCGCCAAGTCCGTGTCGGTCAGCGTAGACGCTCTCACCATCCACGGTCACCTGTGGCAGGCCAAGCGGCCGAGCACGTCAAAGAGAAAATGATCCCACTGCTTTCCCATTGGCTCATTGGATCCATCTGCTGCTTTCTGATTGGCTACTGGGTTATATTCCAGTCTCATAAACTGCCATTTTGATTGGTCCACTAGACTCCCGTTTTCCTATTGGCTCACCAGCTGTTGTGCTCCTATTGGCCACTGCGCTGTTACACAAGCAGAGCTGAGGAAGTCAGAAGTGGGTGGAGCTCGATGTTTGATTGACAGATTTAATGAATGTGTTTTAGGATTACGTCATCGTTCAGTGTTGTTTTTTTTAGGCAGGAATCTGCATGTGACACTTTTCTGTTTGATTTTACCATAGTATTAATTTACACAGGGAACAAAAGACGACACTCCCACTACTTGAACTATGAATTATGGTTGCTATCGTTACTCGAGCACGTGCGAATGTGTGTACGAGCCCGTCCGTTTTTTTGCATTTCTCATACCTCTCCATATGCTGCTGTTCATACATGACACTCACTTTAGCAGTGCAATGCAATGAACACGTGACAAGGGATCTGTGTGTGTATGTGTGTGTGTGTCTGTGTGTGTCTGTGTGTGTGTGTGTGTGTGTAGATGCTGACCTCTTCATGGTTTTATCATGAAATGCTTCTGTGTTATCCATCTTTCCTTTTCTTCATGTATTCGTGCTGGCTGCTGACAGTATTAATGTACTTTCCTAATTCTTTACTAAAGAATCAGATTGTCATAGAAACACATTGCCACTGATTGTGTGTGTGTGTGTGTGTGTGTGTGTGTGTGTGTGTGTGTGTGTGTCTTCAGTAAAGAATGTATGCACTCCAGGGACTCCTGTGAGCAGGGCTTTCTGTTGTATATGTTTGGATTGTACAAAACTTTGCTTTAACTTTTCTTTCTTTTTAGCTTATTATTATTATTTACTATATATTTATTTTAAAGAAGAACACTGAAATTTAATAAATTATACAACCAAAATGATGACTTGTTTGTGGTGTCATTTTAACAATCTGACCAAAATATCCTAATATTAGTTAATGTAACTCTTTTTTGTGGGGCAGCAAACTGATCAAAGATCGTGAGTCTATCGCTCTTAGCCTAGTTTTTGGTCTATTCTGCCAGTGCGCCTGAACCCCTCCCAATATCGCCATCCACGGCTCCCTGACCTTCCTCATCGATGACAGCCAGGTGACGAACGATCATATTTGCTCTGAAGTTTGGCACTGTTTGTCACTGCTGTGAAATTTAAATTCTATTAAAACATCTCAATACAGCTGAACTTAACTCTCCATTATGCTTAACAAGCAAGCTAGTCTGGCGTTGGCATAACTTAATTCCCCAAAAATTCAAGAGAAGAACTGCCACCTTTTGTTTATATTTTTATTTATTTATTTGTTAACTATTTATGTGTTTAGAACTTAATATAGTTAAACATCGCTCCAGTATAGTGCTATTTTCCAGAATATCAGCACAATGGCATGTGGCATCAATTTTATACAACTGCTCAATAAACAGTTTGTTTGACAATTATTTAGGCAACATTGTACATTTTGACTGTTTTTGCTTTATTTTGCTGATGAATCATGAGTCAGTGATTCATTCATAAAGTGAACTTTGCTTCTTTCATGAATGAATCAGTCGGTTTTAATAAATCCAATGAATTAAAGTTTTTATTCTTAAGACATACAGCCCCCTATAGCGGTTTCAGTTTCACATAAGAGAATAATTTCATTTTCATAACATTATTTATGCAATTGTAATACCAATGTTAATTGATAAATGGTAATGGTAATATAGATTTTGTTGTTGATTTAATTTGATTGGCAACAGCCTTAAAGTATAGTGTTAATTTTAGATTTTTTTAAGAGCATTTAACTATTTTTATATAAATAATCATTAAAATTATGCCTTAAATAAACTTAACTACATGTGTTAAAGTATAATTTGTCATATCTTGTGTTTTAATGACGATACAAGAGCTCGCGATCACCACACACTGCTCGTTTTAATTCATGCGAGTCAAACAACTTAAATGCACATCACATACGTCATTTACAGCGCAAAATACATGCCAATGTTAGTCCATTCTTATCTGAAAACGACTTAAACTGGGAGCGTTTAATAAGAACGCATTGACATACTAAACAAACAGAATGTTACCCACGCTACGAGCTATTACGCAGGAGCCACGCCCACCGCGGAAAACGGACCAATCAGCAACGGCCTTCTGCGAGCGGTATTGGAATGTCAGTTGGTTCGTGACGTCACAGTAATATTCAGGTATAAAAAGGCTCACTTTGATTCGTTTGATAAATCACTTGCAGTTCGTTGCTAGTTGCATTGTTTGCTCTTTGCACATCTCGCAGCCAACGCTAGTCGTTTTATTCCTAGTTCAGTGCATTCTAGTATTTTTCTCACTTTGTATTTCTTCCAGCCAACGCTAGTTACTATTTCAAAATGTTACTTACGTTGCTAGGACTAACTGCTTTAATTCTAAGAGAGAGGAAAAAAGTCAACGACACTCACTCAGGTCAAGAAGAAAATGCAGACCAGAGTGATGTACCACCTGTGAGGAGTTGTGATGGTAACTGATATGTCCATGTTATGAATATGAATATATAACTCCCTTTCTGTACTGGAGTCTGCATAGGACTCTACACTTATTTGGATGTTTAAAGGTTTTTTGGAGGACACCGTGAATAATTTAGGGGCTTAGTTGAAGATCAGTTTCATATAAAGTCTATAACACAGCATAACACAAATTATACTACACAAACACAATTCAGAAACAAACTCAACACATGACGTGTTACTTTCAAGTTTTCAACTCTTTCAAGTTCATATTTTAATTTACACAAAAACTGAAATTCACAAATGGAATTTGCAAATCAATATTACTGTAATTACATTAAGTGATGTTTTAATTCATTGTAATGACATGACACCTAATTTAATGTCTGAATATCATGACCTGGTCACACAAATGTTTAAGTTACATGCTAAGTATACCATGCAAGCTTTGGATGACCTTATTAATATTCATACACAACACTAATTTAGGAGCTGTAAAGGCTTTTTTAATGTTTGATTGTTTTTTTAAACATTTCTTTTATTTAAAAACACAATGCTCATAAACATGCCAGAAAAAAAGACATCATACATGCACGGAATATACAGCAAGCTTATAGTTGCAGTAATATGAATATCCGTTAATATAGTTATAAAATATTTGTTAATGTAATGTTAATTAAATGTTCTTTTAATGATTAATGTCTTTTGGTCCATATTTTCCCCTTTAGGTCAAGAAGTTGATGACACAGGTACAGTCTGTGCCGCATCCGACTCTGCTGTTCACTTCTCTCCAGCTTCTTTCGGTGCCGCGTCCAGCTGTACCGATGACGTCCCTCAAACTACAGTCTGTGCCACGTCCAGCTGTATTGATGACGTCCCCCAGACTACAGTCCGTGCCACGTCCAGCTGTATTGATGACGTCCCCCAAACTACAGTCTGTGCCACGTCCAGCTGTACCGATGACGTCCCCCAAACTACAGTCTGTGCCGCGTCCAGCTGTATTGATGACGTCCCCCAAACTACAGTCTGTGCTGCGTCCAGCTGTACCGATGACGTCCCCCAAACTACAGTCTGTGCCACGTCCAGCTGTACCGATGACGTCCCCCAAACTACAGTCTGTGCCGCGTCCAGCTGTACCGATGACGTCCCCCAAACTACAGTCGGTGCCGCGTCCAGCTGTACCGATGACGTCCCTCAAACTACACTCTGTGCCACGTCCAGCTGTACCAATGACGTCCCCCAAACTACAGTCTGTGCTGCGTCCAGCTGTACCAATGACGTCCCTCAAACTACACTCTGTGCCACGTCCCAACTACAGTCTGTGTGTCCAGTACAGCTGTACCGTGACGTCCCCCAAACTACATGGACGTCCCCCAGACTACAGTCTGTGCCGTGCCCAGCTGTATTGATGATGTCCCCCAAACTACAGTCTGTGCCGCGTCCAGCTGTAGTGATGAAGTCCCCCAAATTTCCAGCTGTACTGATGACGACAATTCTGCCAGATTAAGTGATGATGTCTCATTTTTCACTGCCACGCCCAAATTAAGTGATGACGTCTCATTTTTCACCGGCACATCTAAATTAAGTGATGATGTCTTGTTTTCCATTGCCACGTCTGATTTAAGTTGTGAGGCCCCTCTATCTTTTTTCCCTGTGATGTCCAAATTAAGTGATGATGTCTCTCAAGCTTTTTTGTCTGCCAAGTCCTTATTAAATGTTGACGTCCCTCCAGCTTTATTCTCTATGACGTCCAAAGGTAGTGATGACGTCCCTCCAGTTTTATTTTTTGTCACGTCTGACTGTGAAGATGAAGCCCTCCAAGCTTCAGTCCGTTTTGTAGCTGACTTGAGTGTTGGCCTCCCTCAGTCTCCAGTCCACGAAACATTAGATTGTAGAGACAATGTCCCCCGAGCTACAACCTGTGCAGCACCTGACTGTAATGTCTATGCTCCCCAAACTCAGTCAAACCAGCTACAGGATGATGAGACAACAATTATTGGTTAGTTTGCTACCACAATATAATCCAACACACACACACACACACTTTAAGGTTTATGCTTCAGATTGACTTTTTATGTTGACATCTCTTATTTATCTTTTAACAGACATCAGTTCACACCGTTATGAAATTGGCAGTCAGCTGGGTGAAGGAGGCTTTGGACAAGTTTATGCAGCGACTCGTTTGGATGATGGCCTACAGGTATCAGTTTGTATTACTTACATTATTTTTCTAGCTAATCATTTTTGTCCAATTATACTTGTCTCTCACTCTTAGTGTACATTAACTATTTAAAGCACTTGTCCTGTCAGACCTGTTAAGACTATTTAAATTCATGAAAATGTGCATGTCTATTCAGGGTTAATGTTTGAAATGATGTGAACTCTGCTGACAAATGAATTGTAAATCTTACACACATCCCTTTTTTGTTTTGTTGATCAGGTGGCGATAAAATTTGCATCTAACAAGAACACAGAGTTCATCGGCATTGTAAGTAGGCTGTGCTCTCTGTGTTTCTCCTCTCAGTCACTGTTTTCAATTTCAAAAATCTCATATTAACATTAATCACAGACTCTTAAGTGATTTTTCAGTATGCAATCTGCCATTGTCAACAGTTTGTCCTGGAATTGTTTAAGTCCTAACCATCGTAACAACTGTCTTTCTTCTAGGACGGTTATTCAGAACCTCTTCCTCTGGAGGTTGCTTTGCAAATTCTTGCAAATAAAGGCCCCAGGGTCGAGGAAATCATCCAGCTTCTGGACTGGCAGGTGGATCCTGACTATTACTTTATGGTCCTGGAGCGGCCCATGCCCTGTCAGTCCTTGTATGACTATTTAAAGCGCTACAAGGGCACCATGGAAGAGGACTTGGCACGAGTTATAATGCAACAGGCAGTATTCGCAGCTCGAATGTGCTGCCTTCGTGGAGTGTTGCACCGGGATATTAAGCTGGAAAACCTTCTGATTAACCCGGACACACTCGAAGTCAAACTGATTGACTTTGGCTGTGGTGCAGTCCTCACCGACGTGGGTTACACGTCCTTTGCTGGTATGTATGATGATCCCTCAAAGATATGAAGTGGGTGTCTAATGGGATCCTCTGTTGTGTATCAAATGGCATCAAATCATTTCTTGCATGATAACGAATATCTAGTTAAAATGCTGTGTTAATGGAAACAAAATGTCATCTCCAGGCACAAGAGAGTACTGCCCTCCTGAGTATCACATGACCGGCATGTACCACGGGGAACCAGCGACAGTGTGGTCACTCGGGATCCTCTTGTTTGTGATACTTTTCTGTAAATTTCCAAAGAGACGACACCTGCACAAGATTAATGATAAAAACTGGACCAAAGCTGGCTTGTCGAAAGGTGAGCTCTTCACTTCAGCATAAATCAGTTGTAAATCAGTGGCTTAGTTAAGAATGGTCATTGGGATCATTTGACTGTCCATCAAAGAGATCAGGTGTGAAGTTCAAAGTGATAATCAGACATCTCTCTCCTCTTTCTGCACAGAATGCTGCGATTTAATCCGCCGCTGTCTACAGATTGACCCAAAGCAGCGGATTGAACTGGGGAAACTCAGTCTCCACGACTGGTTTATGGTAAATACATTCTGATGATTTGAAGTATTTTTGATTTGCTTTGGTTTAATTATTAGACTATGGAAATTTGCTTTCTTGCTCTTTCTTTTTATACAGTTATATAGTCAGTCCTCATGCACTGCACTGTACTGCACCTTCCGAAACGATTTTACCTGTTCTTAAATATCCAATTTTATTACTCCAAGAATGTTGCCTCTCTTTGTTGTGCATTTGTTTTCTGTCCTGTTTGTGTATTTTGACACTAAACCTGATTTCTGTTGTTTCAGACTGCAGCCAAGGAGAATAACAACGACACAATAATGGGTGAGCTTGGTTCCATAAGCCTAACAGACAACACACACACACACACAGTCTTTACATGCTTTATACCTACTTTAATATGCACTTTTTTTAAGAATAGTTCATAAATAACACAGAAATTGACTTATTCAGCATTCAACAAGATTTCATTCACATTTATATACTGTAAATGTGTGTAAGGTGAAAGAATGTATTTTACACAGAAAAAAAAACCACATGTATATATTTTTTTCTTTATTGTAGGACTACTATAGTTTCCTTAAATAGTCCTGTAGGGTGTTAGTATTTTTTAAGCACAGATATTGCTGTCACTGATCAACATCATATCTTTTAACAGACATCAATTCATGCCGTTATGTAATCGACTGTCAGCTGAGTGAAGGAGGCTTTGGAACCGTTTATGCAGCGACTCGTTTGGACGATGGCCAAAAGGGTATCAGTTTTCATTACTATCTCGAATAGAATAACTTGATAATTATTTTTGTCCTGTATTATAGTCACCTGACTAATGCAAGCGCTCTAAATGTATCTTTTATTTACTATTTAAAGCTCTTAAATTGTCAGACCTTTTTAGACATGCTCTACATGTTTTTATTTAGATTCATGAAAATGTACGTCTGTTCAGGGCTAATGTTTGGAATGTTGTGAGCTCTGCTGACGAATGAATTGTAACCCTTACAAACATTGTTGTTTTGTTGATCAGGTGGGGATAAAAGTCGTCTCCAGCAGGAACACAAAGTTTATCAGCATTGTAAGTAGGCTGTGCTTTCTCTGTTTCTCCTCTCAGTCATTTTCAAACATCTCATTTTAACACTGATCACAGACTGGAAATGATTTTTCAGTCTGTCGTTGTCAAGAGTTTGTCCAAGTCCTATGTCCGTCTTTCTTCTAGGACGGTTGTTCCAAGCCTCTTCCTCTGGAGGTTGCTTTGCAAATTCTTGCAAACGAAGGCCCCAGGGTCGAGGAAATCATCCAGCTTCTGGACTGGCGGGTGGAGTCTGACCACTACATTTTGGTGCTAGAGCGGCCCGTTCCCTTTGAGGAACTGAACTGGTTTCTCCTGCAGCAAATGGGTACCATTCAAGAAGACGTGGCACGAATTATAATGTGCCAGGCAACATCCGCAGCTCAAACATGCTGCAGACGTGGAGTGTTTCACCGGGACATAAAGCTGGAAAACCTTCTGATTAACCCGGACACACTCAAAGTCAAATTAACTAACTTTGGGTGTGGTGAATTTCCTCAACGGTGTGGGTTACACGTCCTTCACTGGTATGTATGACCCCTCAAAGGTTATTGTGGGTCTCAAACTGAGGGCCGTTCACACACAGGACTCTGACTGAATCAAGCTCTCATGAAGCATCATGGAATGGGATCCACTGTTGAATCACATTAATTCTTGCATAGTAATGGTTATTCAGTTAAAATGCTATGTTAATGTAAACAAAATCTCTTTCCTCCAGGCACAAGAGAGTACTGCCCTCCTGAGTATCACATGACCGGCACGTACCACGGGGAACCAGCGACAGTGTGGTCACTCGGGATCCTCTTGTTTCTAATGCTGTGTGGGGAGTTTCCAAATAGACGAGACCTGCGCTTGATCGACGGCAAAAACTGGACCAAAGATGGCTTGTCGGAAGAATGCAGCGATTTTATTTGCTGCTGTCTGCAAATCAATCCAAACGAGCGGATTGAACTGGAGAAACTTAGTCTCCACGACTGGTTTATGGTGAGTACATTTGAATGATTTTCAAGTATTTTTGATTTGTTTTGGTTTATTTATCAGCTGTCATACAGTCAGATGATAAATCTTAATGCTGAATATTTATACTTTCTGATATATTTTTTTACTATAAATATGCTGCCTCTCTTTGATTGTTTTTATATATTGTGAAATGTATTTAAACAGTAAACCTAATTTCTGATTTTCTTGGTTTTTTGTTTTAGATTGCAGACAAGAAATGAGGGGGAGCAAAAGAAAATAGTGTAAGTAATGACAGGAACGACAGGAAGTTCAGTGACGGCCATGACAGGAAGCCAATGTACCCTGATGAAAATATGGCTGCCCCAGTCCTAAACTACAAACATTGTATAATAATCATAATATACAAAATAAAAATATAACTCTATTTCCAAAGTGCTAGAAATGCACTTTTCAAAATGATTGTCTTAATTTACACAAGTGTGGACACTTTTCACGATTTCTAATACACATAGCAGTATGACAAAAGTGCAGTGACCACATAAATGACCCAATAAACATAACATTTAAGCTTCTTCAACATCACTTTCTTTCAACCAACTTCAAGATGCATGGTTGAATTCTAAAGTAAAAAATGAATGTGTGACTTGCCATATCATTGTAGTTATCGCTACAGTTATTGTTCTTGGTGTGAACAGCTTTTAGATCAACTATAGAACTATAGAAATGATTCAGAAAGAAATGCACCTTTAAAAAAAAAAAGATATCGATGCTTTTTGCATTGCATATCAGTATTGACTTAAATACCAGACAGAAGTAATAAGACGTTTTCAAAGTATTGTTTCTCTCGCCGTGGCATTCTTCAGAGGCACATCCTCCCTCCCCAGACCTGGTCCCACAACCAGACTGTGAAAGCTGGGCAGCCATTTCTCAATCTCCTCCACACCATTGGGACTGTCTCTGGAGGAAAACACAGCCAGGAGAGAAACAGCACCATCATCCTCAAATCTCTCTCAACATGACAATAAATAAAATGTGCTTCAGTTACAGTTGGTTGAATCAAACATTCCTTGAAGTCCATAAACAATTACTTGTCAGAAACTCTTGTCTGTTGGCCACCAGAGATATTTAATAATATTTATTTGCAATCAAAGATTGTGTCTAATTAAGGTTCTTAGTGTACATTAACTATTTAAAGCACTTGTCCTGTCAGACCTGTTAAGACTATTTAAATTCATGAAAATGTGCATGTCTATTCAGGGTTAATGTTTGAAATGATGTGAACTCTGCTGACAAATGAATTGTAATCTTACACACATCCCTTTTTTGTTTTTGTTGATCAGGTGGCGATAAAATTTGCATCTAACAAGAACAACAGAGTTCATCGGCATTGTAAGTAGGCTGTGCTCTCTGTGTTTCTCCTCTCAGTCACTGTTTTCAATTTCAAACATCTTATATTAACATTAATCACCGACTCTAAGTGATTTTTCAGTATGCAATCTGCCATTGTCAACAGTTTGTCCTGGAATTGTTTAAGTCCTAACCATCGTAACAACTGTCTTTCTTCTAGGACGGTTATTCAGAACCCTCTTCCTCTGGAGGTTGCTTTGCAAATTCTTGCAAATAAAGGCCCCAGGGTCGAGGAAATCATCCAGCTTCTGGACTGGCAGGTGGATCCTGACTATTACTTTATGGTCCTGGAGCGGCCCATGCCCTGTCAGTCCTTGTATGACTATTTAAAGCGCTACAAGGGCACCATGGAAGAGGACTTGGCACGAGTTATAATGGAACAGGCAGTATTCGCAGCTCGAATGTGCTGCCTTCGTGGAGTGTTGCACCGGGATATTAAGCTGGAAAACCTTCTGATTAACCCGGACACACTCGAAGTCAAACTGATTGACTTTGGCTGTGGTGCAGTCCTCACCGACGTGGGTTACACGTCCTTTGCTGGTATGTATGATGATCCCTCAAAGATATGAAGGTAGTGGGTGTGTCTAATGGGATCCTCTGTTGTGTATCAAATGGCATCAAATCATTTCTTGCATGATAACGAATATCTAGTTAAAAATGCTGTGTTAATGGAAACAAAATGTCATCTCCAGGCACAAGAGAGTACTGCCCTCCTGAGTATCACATGACCGGCATGTACCACGGGGAACCAGCGACAGTGTGGTCACTCGGGATCCTCTTGTTTGTGATACTTTTCTGTAAATTTCCAAAGAGACGACACCTGCACAAGATTAATGATAAAAACTGGACCAAAGCTGCTTGTCGAAAGGTGAGCTCTTCACTTCAGCATAAATCAGTTGTAAATCAGTGGCTTAGTTAAGAATGGTCATTGGGATCACTTGACTGTCCATCAAAGAGATCAGGTGTGAAGTTCAAAGTGATAATCAGACATCTCTCTCCTCTTTCTGCACAGAATGCTGCGATTTAATCCGCCGGTGTCTACAGATTGACCCAAAGCAGCGGATTGAACTGGGGAAACTCAGTCTCCACGACTGGTTTATGGTAAATACATTCTGATGATTTGAAGTATTTTTGATTTGCTTTGGTTTAATTATTAGACTATGGACATTAGCTTTCTTACTCTTTCTTTTTATACAGTTATATAGTCAATCCTCATCCACTGCACTGTATGTTTAGACCTTCTGAAATGATTTTACCTCTTCTTAAATATCCAATTTTATTACTCCAAGAATGTTGCCTCTCTTTGTTGTGCATTTGTTTTCTGTCCTGTTTGTGTATTTTGACACTAAACCTGATTTCTGTTGTTTCAGACTGCAGCCAAGGAGAATAACAACGACACAATAATGGGTGAGCTTGGTTCCATAACACAAACAGACAACACACACACACACACACACACACACACACACACACACACACACACACACACACACACAGTCTTTACATGCTTTATACCTACTTTAATATGCACTTTTTTTAAGAATAGTTCATAAATAACACAGAAATTGACTTATTCAGCATTCAACAAGATTTCATTCACATTTATATACTGTAAATGTGTGTAAGGTGAAAATATGTATTTTACACAGAAAAAAAACACATGTATACATTTATTTCTTTATTTTATGACTACTATAGTATCCTTAAATAGTCCTGTAGGGTTAGTATCTTTTAAGCACAGATATTGCTGTCACTGATCAACATCATATCTTTTAACAGACATCAATTCATGCCGTTATGTAATCGACTGTCAGCTGAGTGAAGGAGGCTTTGGAACCCTTTATGCAGCGACTCGTTTGGACGATGGCCAAAAGGTATCAGTTTTCATTACTATCTCGAATAGAATAACTTGATAATTATTTTTGTCCTGTATTATAGTCACCTGACTAATGCAAGCGCTCTAAATGTATCTTTTATTTACTATTTACAGCTCTTAAATTGTCAGACCTTTTTAGACATGCTCTACATGTTTTTATTTAGATTCATGAAAATGTACGTCTGTTCAGGGCTAATGTTTGGAATGTTGTGAGCTCTGCTGACGAATGAATTGTAACTCTTACGAACATTGTTGTTTTGTTGATCAGGTGGGGATAAAAGTCGTCTCCAGCAGGAACACAAAGTTTATCAGCATTGTAAGTAGGCTGTGCTCTCTCGGTTTCTCCTCTCAGTCATTTTAAAACATCTCATATTAACACTGATCACAGACTGGAAATGATTTTTCAGTCTGTCATTGTCAAGAGTTGGTCCAAGTCCTATGTCCGTCTTTCTTCTAGGACGGTTGTTCCAAGCCTCTTCCTCTGGAGGTTGCTTTGCAAATTCTTGCAAACGAAGGCCCCAGGGTCGAGGAAATCATCCAGCTTCTGGACTGGCGGGTGGAGTCTGACCACTACATTTTGGTGCTAGAGCGGCCCGTTCCCTTTGAGGAACTGAACTGGTTTCTCCTGCAGCAAATGGGTACCATTCAAGAAGATGTGGCACGAATTATAATGTGCCAGGCAACATCCGCAGCTCAAACATGCTGCAGACGTGGAGTGTTTCACCGGGACATAAAGCTGGAAAACCTTCTGATTAACCCGGACACACTCAAAGTCAAATTAACTAACTTTGGGTGTGGTGATTTCCTCAACGGTGTGGGTTACACGTCCTTCACTGGTATGTATGACCCCTCAAAGGTTATTGTGGGTCTCAAACTGAGGGCCGTTCACACACAGGACTCTGACTGAATCAAGCTCTCATGAAGCATCATGGAATGGGATCCACTGTTGAATCACATTAATTCTTGTATAGTTATGGTTATTCAATTAAAATGCTATGTTGAAACAAAATCTCTTTCCTCCAGGCACAAGAGAGTACTGCCCTCCTGAGTATCACATGACCGGCACGTACCACGGGGAACCAGCGACAGTGTGGTCACTCGGGATCCTCTTGTTTCTAATGCTGTGTGGGGAGTTTCCAAATACACGAGACCTGCGCTTGATCAACGGCAAAAACTGGACCAAAGATGGCTTGTCGGAAGAATGCAGCGATTTTATTTGCTGCTGTCTGCAAATCAATCCAAAAGAGCGGATTGAACTGGAGAAACTTAGTCTCCACGACTGGTTTATGGTGAGTACATTTGAATGATTTTCAAGTATTTTTGATTTGTTTTGGTTTATTTATCAGCTGTCATACAGTCAGATGATAAATCTTAATGCTGATATATTCTTTTTACTATAAATATGCTGCCTCTCTTTGATTGTTTTTATATATTGTGAAATGTATTTAAACAGTTAACCTAATTTATTATCTTCTTTTTTTTTTTATAATACAGAAAACGAAGAAATGAGGGGGGGGCAAAAGAAAATAGTGTAAGTAATGACAGGAACGACAGGAAGTTCAGTGACGGCCATGACAGGAAGACAATGTACCCTGATAAAGATATTCATGGATGCCCCAGTCCTAAACTACAAACATTATATAATAATCATTAAATACAAAATAAAAATAATATATTAAAATATAACTCTATTTCCAAAGTGCTAGAAATACACTTTTCAAAATGATTGTCTTAATTTACACAAGTGTGGACACTTTTCACGTTTTCTAATACACATAGCAGTATGGCAAAAGTGTAGTGACCACATAAATGACCCAATAAACATAACATTTAAGCTTCTTCAACATCACTTTCTCTCAACCAACTTCAAGATGCATGGTTGAATTCTAAAGTAAAAAATGAATGTGTGACTTGCCGTATCATTGTAGTTATCGCTACAGTTATTGTTCTTGGTGTGAACGGCTTTTAGATCAACTATAGAACTATAGAAATGATTCAGAAAGAAATGCATCTTTAAAAAAAAAAAGATATCCATGCTTTTTGCATTGCATATCAGTATTGACTTAAATACCTGACAGAAGTAATAAGACGTTTTCAAAGTATTGTTTCTCTCGCCGTGGCATTCTTCAGAGGCACATCCTCCCTCCCCAGACCTGGTCCCACAACCAGACTGTGAAAGCTGGGCAGCCATTTCTCAATCTCCTCCACACCATTGGGACTGTCTCTGGAGGAAAACACAGCCAGGAGAGAAACAGCACCATCATCCTCAAATCTCTCTCAACATGACAATAAATAAAATGTGCTTCAGTTACAGTTGGTTGAATCAAACATTCCTTGAAGTCCATAAACAATTACTTGTCAGAAACTCTTGTCTGTTGGCCACCAGAGATATTTAATAATATTTATTTGCAGTCAAAGATTGTGTCTAATTAAGGTTCTGCTCACAGCACTGGATGGACGATAAGATCAGGACTGTAGGACTTGATGACCAGAGCCGCATGAGAACACATGAGACCGATCGGCTCCCTGGAAAACAGGTAGGATGAGTAGAAGGATAATGACTTGAAATAGAATGATATATCTGCCTTTTTAAATGTTTTTTAAAGTCTCGCGTTCTCACCAAGATTGCATTTATGTGATTATTATTGTGAAATAAAAACAATTTAAAGTGACTGTTTTCTATTGTAATATATTGTAAAATATAATTTCTGTGATCAAAGCTGAATTTTCAGCATAATTACTCCAGTCTTGAGTGTCACAAGATCCTTCAGAAATAATTATAAAATGCTTATTTACTGCTTAATAAATATTTCTGATTATTATCAATGTTGAAAACAGTTGTGCTGCTTCATATTTTTGTGGAAACCATGATACTTTTCTCTCAGGATTCTTTGATGAACAGATCCCACAGAAAAGGCAAAATGATACCACGAGTATGAATGTATGAAGTATGAATGAAGATTAGAAAAACACAATGGATTTTGAACAGAATACGTACTACTTTCAAAGCTGAAATAGCTGCAAAGAAAGGTGCTCCTGTGTTCCTGTCAAGAACAATACAAAAGGTTTCAGGAAGCAAACAGACAGAATATACAACAACAACAGCCTGCTGTAACATTCACATCACATAACAACTTATAAAATGCTATTGTTGCAGAGTACGCCTTGACTGTATGCAGTTTAAAGTGAAAATGTGGGAATTTAAAGGCCATAAGGATGTGAAAAGGCACCAATGATCAATAATTTAATAAATGTTTTTAAATAAAATTGTGAATTTTTTTTTATTACCTGTCACATCTTGCCTGGCTATGATTTTGTTTTTTTTTATTTTTTTTAATTTAAACCAATCTCTCCATTTTCCATTTCTGTATGTAGGATGATCAGAAGAGGGCTGCGTTCCTCCTCAAACAGCAGCGTAAGGCCGAAGAGGCACGAATACGTAAGCAGCAGCTGGAGGCGGAGTCAGAGCTAAAGCGAGATGAAGCCAGGTGTCAGTAACGGTCTGTCCAGAGTCTTTAAAGCTGCAGTCGGTAACTTTTGGGGCTCGCGTCTGGCGGAAGAACATTGTAGCCGGAGCTACTTCTCTCCAATATAAACAAAATCCACCGCTCCCGGCTCTTCTGCTCCAATCAGCGCAGGGCTGTGCCACAGTGTTGTTTTGAGTTGAAAATATAAAAAATATATATAATGAGCGAGTACATCATGAATCCATTTTCCAAACCGTGTTTTTGTCTTATCCTGAATCACTACGGTACACCTATAATAAGTGTTTATATTCGGACTATTTTAGTCTGGTTGGGGTCGGCCACGCTGCAGAGTAGCACAGTACCTGGGGTGTATTCCAGAAAGCAGGGTTAACTTACTGTGAACTAAACCCTGAACTCTCGGTTGATTAACCCCAAACCTTGCTTACTCGAGGTATGTGGTTCCAAAAAACGCGTCCGGGAATAAGTTCATTCAACTCAGAGTATGTTCCTGATTAAGACTCGAGACATTCTCAACAGAGCGACGAATCGACGAGTCACTATGGAAACGGACGCTAAGAAAAAGGCCGCCAAGCTGTTTCTTTCTTCTTCTTTTGTTCATTAGTTGTTTACATGCTTAGTGCATATCGCCACCTAATTGATGGTTGTGCAATCATTTTTATTTTTTTCCATTTAATCTTTAATCCTAGAGAATGTGAATTATATTGTTTGTTTTATGCTAATTATATATTAAGTCATATCAGATATGTATTTTGATTTAGAATTTAGACATTATCGAAAATGCATGTGTGAGATAATATAACATGTAATAAATAAATATAATAAATACAGATAAAATATATATAAGTTAAACCATTATGGGAAGGATGTCCCTTAATGTTTTATATTTTAGAACAGATACCTCTTATATATGCCAATAAAAGAAATACTCTATTCGAATTTTATTACCAGAAGTTAATTATTTATTTAGTACGCTTCCAGATTAACATAAGTTCTTATATATTATTATGGGTGTGTCATGAGTAAATAAAATAAATATTATATATATATAACAACATACACTAGATGAAATAGCTATATAACAGGACATATAATATTATATAATCGGCTTAGTGGCGCTACCTGTCCACCGCCACCACCTTTCGCTGAAGTATAAAACAGCGCTGCTCCTCAGGTTAAGTTCAGAGAGTGAGTCTATGACTACTAACATGAAAGTTACCTCTGTTTTTGGAACCGAAAGTTGAGGTTATCCGCTCACTTACTCTTAAACATACCCGGGTATGTCACATAACCTGCTTTCTGGAATACCCCCCTGGAGGAACAGGGTGTGTCCAAACCACGCCCACGTAACAGGAGGCCCTGCCCTAAATCACTGCATCGTGCTGAATCTTCCGGTTCTGCTCATAAGAAAGCTTTCCTTTTAATGTGCCATATTTCTGACTTGACATGCCTGAATTTGTGCATCTATACATGCTACATTTGATTTTAACATCACTCTTCCTCTCTCCAGCGGTTAGTCTTTGTTCTGCTCACTCCGGATCGTCTCTCTCATTGGCCTCTGCTGCTACTGAAGGTGACAGTGTGGCGTCAGGAGGGGCCAGTTCACACAGGTGAGTGGGAACAGACATCAGTGTGCAGCCCACTTTTCTGGACTTAAAATGATAGGTGTATGCCAAAATGTTGATTTTTTGTACATTATTTTAATTTATTTTTAATGCATTATTTTCTTTATTTTTAATTAATTAATTAATTTGTTTATTAATATTTATTTCTATTTATTTATTGTTAATTCATTTATGTATTTTAACTTTTTTTTATAATTTATTTAGATATTTTAGCACATCACACTTTGAGTTGACGATACACACTAGCTACTTCATAGCTACTTTATGTATTTTAATTTTTTTTATTAAATAATTTATTATACATTATTTTATTTTTAATGTATTTGTAGTGTATTTATTATCTTAGTTAATTTATTTTAGTTAATTTTCAATTTACTTATGTTTTTTAATTTATATATTTTAGTTATTAATGCATTTTTTATGAAATGCTGTATTTATTTTGTTTAATGTTTTGCAATTCATAATATATATATATATATATATATATATATTTGTAGATATATATATTATATATATATATATATATTCAAAAATCAAAACGTATTTGTCAGCAATTCATAACTCATATCTACATTTATCAGATAATAATAACACATAATTCCCGAATGTGTGTTGTAGGGGGGAATCTGTGGAATCTTTTCCCATACTGAGCCGAAATGCGAGCAGGAACATGGAACGAGACTGGGACAACGGCTCAACAGCCTCATCTATCACATCTGTAGCAGAATACAATGGTGAGACATACATTTTACAGCTCTTCTTGAATGTGTAAATACCGAATTATGTTACGTGTTTATTCAGCCAAAATAACTAAAGATTTCAGCACCATCAGCTCAGTTTATGTTTTTCCTTTCTGTCCTCAGGGCCCAAATTATTTAAGGAGCTGAGACGCGTAGATGCTCTCACCATCCACGCTCACCTGTGGCAGGCCAAGCGGCCGAGCACGTCAAAAAGAAAATGATCCCGTTGCTTTCCCATAGGCTAATGGATCCATCTGCTGCTTTCTGATTGGCTACTGGGTTATATTCCAGTCTCATAAACTGCCATTTTGATAATGAGCATGCCGGCTAATATTCTATTGGTCCACTAGACTCCCATTTTCCTATTGGCCACTGCGCTGTTACACAAGCAGAGCTGAGGAAGTCAGAAGTGGGTGGAGCTCGATGTTTGATTGACAGATTTAATGAATGTGTTTCAGGATTACGTCATCGTTCAGTGTTGGTTTTTTTTTAGGCAGGAATCTGCATGTGACACTTTTCTGTTTGATTTTACCATAGTATTAATTTACACAGGGAACAAAAGACGACACTCCCACTACTTGAACTATGAATTATGGTTGCTATCGTTACTCGAGCACGTGCGAATGTGTGTACGAGCGCGTCCGTTTTTTTTGCATTTCTCATACCTCTCCATATGCTGCTGTTCATCCATGACACTCACTTTAGCAGTGCAATGCAATGAACACGTGACAAGGGATCTGTGTGTGTGTGTGTGTGTGTGTGTCTGTGTGTGTGTGTGTAGATGCTGACCTCTTCATGGTTTTATCATGAAATGCTTCTGTGTTATCCATCTTTCCTTTTCTTCATGTATTCGTGCTGGCTGCTGAAAGTATTAATGTACTTTCCTAATTCTTTACTAAAGAATCAGATTGTCATAGAAACACATTGCCACTGATTGTGTGTGTGTGTGTGTCTTCAGTAAAGAATGTATGCACTCCAGGGACTCCTGTGAGCAGGGCTTTCTGTTGTACATGTTTGGATTGTACAAAACTTTGCTTTAACTTTTCTTTATTAGCCTATTATTATTATTTACTATATATTTATTTTAAAGAAGAACACTGAAGTTTAATAAATTTTACAACCAAAATGATGACTTGCTTGTGGTGTAATTTTAACAATCTGACCAAAATAGAAATCAAAAATATCCTAATATTCGTTAATGTAACTCTTTTCTGGGGGGCAGCAAACTGATCAAAGATCGTGAGTCTATCGCTCTTAGCCTAGTTTTTGGTCTATTCTGCCAGTGCGCCTGAACCCCTCCCAATATCGCCATCCACGGCTCTCTGACCTTCCTCATCGATGACAGCCAGGTGACGAACGATCATATTTGCTCTGAAGTTTTGGCACTGTTTGTCACTGCTGTGAAATTTAAATTCTATTAAAACATCTCAATACAGCTGAACTTAACTCTCCATTATGCTTAACAAGCAAGCTAGTCTGGCGTTGGCATAACTTAAGCGTCATGCAAGGTCTAAAATTCCCCCAAAATTCAAGAGAAGAACTGCCACCTTATGAGTTTTTATTTTTATTTATTTATTTGTTAACTATTTATGTTTTTATAACTTAATATAGTTAAACATCGCTCCAGTATAGTGCTATTTTCCAGAATATCAGCACAATTGCATGTGGCATTCATTTTATACAACTGCTCAATAAACAGTTTGTTTGACAATTATTTAGGCAACATTGTACATTTTGACTGTTTCTGCTTTATTTTGCTGATGAATCGTGAGTCGTTGATTCATTCATAAAGTGAACTTTGCTTCTTTCATGAATGAATCAGTCGGTTTGCAATAATTCAAATGAATGAAAGTTTTTATTCTTAAGACATACAGCCCCCTATAGCGGTTTCAGTTTCACATAAGAGAATAATTTCATTTTCATAACATTATTTATGCAATTGTAATACCAATGTAATTTGATAAATGGTAATGGTAATATAGATTTTGTTGATTGGCAACAGCCTTATAGTATAGCGTTAATTTTAGATTTTTTTAACAGCCTTTAACTATTTTTATATAAATAATAATTAAAATTATGCCTTAAATAAACTTAACTACATGTGTCAAAGTATAATTTGTCATATCTTGTGTTTTAATGACGATATAAGAGCTCGCGATCACCACACACTGCTCGTTTTAATTCATGCGAGTCAAACAACTTAAATGCACATCACACACGTCATTTACAGCGCAAAATACATGTCAATATTAGTCCATTCTTATCTGTAAACGACTTAAACTGGGAACGTTTAATAAGAAAGCATTGACATACTACACAAGCACAATGTTACCCACGCTACGAACTATTACGCAGGAGCCACGCCCACCTCGGAAAACGGACCAATCAGCAACGGCCTTCAGCAACAGGTATTGGAATGTCAGTTGGTTCGTGACGTCACAGTAATATTCCAGTATAAAAAGGCTCACTTTGATTTGTTTGATAAATCACTTGCAGTTCGTTGCTAGTTGCATTGTTTGCTCTTTGCACATCTCGCAGCCAACGCTAGTCGTTTTATTGCTAGTTCAGTGCATTCTAGTATTTTTCTCACTTTGTATTTCTTCCAGCCAACGCTAGTTACTATTTCAAAATGTTACTTACGTTGCTAGGACTAACTGCTTTAATTCTAAGAGAGAGGAAAAAAGTCAACGACACTCACTCAGGTCAAGAAGAAAATGCAGACCAGAGTGATGCACCACCTGTGAGGAGTTGTGATGGTAACTGATATGCAGGGGCGGATTTAGTGAATTGGGGGGCCCCAGGCAAATATAGGAATGGGGCCCTATACATTTGCACACATTAACCTAGATCAACCTTGCGGTCCTTTTTTGTCGTGATGCTTGCTGCTGCACAATGGTGCCACATTGTTGTGTCCAATGTTTCTAAATTTTTTTATGTACATGTTAAAATAGGATTCCTTCATTAACATTTACATTTAAATCATTTAGCAGACACTTTTTATTATTTCATGTTGTAGACCATGAAATAGCAATTGATTAACCTCACAATTGAACCTTTTTTCAAGAAAAGGGATCAGAAGTATAAAATTACTATATTATTTAAAATGGATTTATGTGGGTGAATTTTTGCATTGGTCTGAACAAAAACCTGCAGACTGGATTATTGAAAATGCACATTCATTCTCTACCAGTAGGAGGTGCTTTTGGAACGTAAGAAATATAGTGGTTTCCCCGATAACGGCTGTAAACAAAGCAGTGCTCCGCTCATAAATGATCCTTTATCAGGTAAAATGAAAATGCGATCTAAACTTTTCTGAAGACTAAAGGTTTCTGAGGTTCATTCCGATTAGTGAGAATGAGAAGAGTATGAAAAAAGTATACCCTATATTGATGAGTAAAGTCCACTCTTGAGTTACCAGCATAAGCCTACATTTAATTTTAGTCATTTTAACTTAGGGCTGTCAATCAATTAAAACATTTAATCGTGATTAATCGCATGATTGTCATGAGTTAACTTGTGAATAATCGCAACTTAATTGCACATTTTTATCTATTCTAAATCTAAATGTACCTTAAATTAATACCCCTTCCCCGGTTTCACAGACAAGGCTTAAGATAGTCTCAGACTAAAATGCATGTTTGAGCTGTTTCAGCTGATAATATCCCGGGACTTTAAGTTTTTAATACTCTAATCAACATGGGCATGGACAAATACTGATGCTTTATGCAATATATGTTTATGAGTGAAACCATAGTTAACAGAGCATGAAGTTCTGTTGTCAGACAACGGGGATGAATATGAAATAGTGACTGAAACGCGACCCATTAAGACTACATAAACAGCTCTCCCTTCCAAGATGTTAATCTGCACAAAAATCCCGATTTATAGTATAATCGTGCCGTTTTCTGATAAAATCAAATAGGCTACACATAAGATAAGACACTAGCTGTGCTATGATTTGTAACAACCGCACATGTAAAATTAGAGAAGCAACATATATCTGTGTTTTAACTGAAAGCGCAGCTCCTTTCAGCCGCTCGCTGAACAGAGCGGACTCAGAGAGAGAAGTGTGTGCGCGCGCTGGGAAAGAGAGACCTCGCGCTCGTGCAGCAGTCAGCTTCAGATGCATGATTTTCATTTGCTACAAGCAGGATACACAAGAAGCACGTTCAACTCGGAAACGCAGACCGTTGTCGTGGTAACAAACACCGTAAACAGCAACCGTTCGCGTGTCCGCGCTTATTGCGCATCTCCTATATGAAAAGCATTTTAGGGGGCCCCCTGGCTTTGGGGGCCCAAGGCAGTCACCTACCTTTGCCTAATGGGTAAGTCCGCCCCCTGCTGATATGTCCATGTTATGAATATGAATATATAACTCCCTTTCTGTACTGGAGTCTGCATAGGACTCTACACTTATTTGGATATTTAAGGTTTTTTTGGAGGACAGTGAAGAATTTAGGGGCTTAGTTGAAGATTAGTTTTATAAAGTCTGTAATGCAGCATAACACAAATTATACTACACAAACACAATTCAGAAACAAACTCAACACATGACGTGTTACTTTCAAGTTTTCAACTCTTTCAAGTTCATATTTTAATTTACACAAAAACTGAAATTCACAAATGGAATTTGCAAATCAATATTACTGTAATTACATTAAGTGATGTTTTAATTCATTTTAATGACATGACACCTAATTTAATGTCTGAATATCATGACCTGGTCACACAAATGTTTAAGTTACATGCTAAGGATACATGCAAGCTTTGGATGACCTTATTAATATTCATACACAACACTAATTTAGGAGCTGTAAAGGCTTTTTTAATGTTTGATTGTTTTTTAAACATTTCTTTTATTTAAAAACACAATGCTCATGAACATGCCAGAAAAAAGACATCATACATGCACGGAATATACAGCAAGCTTATAGTTGCAGTAATATGAATATCCGTTAATATAGTTATAAAATATTTCATAAATGTTCTTTTAATGATTAATGTCTTTTGGTCCATATTTTCCCCTTTAGGTCAAGAAGTTGATGACACAGATACAGTCTGTGCCGCATCCGACTCTGCTGTTCACTTCTCTCCAGCTTCTTTCGGTGCTGCGTCCAGCTGTACCGATGACGTCCCCCAAACTACAGTCTGTGCCGCGTCCAGCTGTACCGATGACGTCCCCCAGACTACAGTCTGTGCCGCGTCCAGCTGTACCGATGACGTCCCCCAGACTACAGTCTGTGCCGCGTCCAGCTGAACCCACAAACTACACCAAACTACACTCCCAGCCGCGTCCAGCTGTACCGATGACGTCCCCCAGACTACAGTCTGTGCCGCGTCCAGCTGTACCGATGACGTCCCCCAGACTACAGTCTTGGCCAGCGCCCAGCTGTACCGATGACATCCCCCAGACTACAGTCTGTGCCGCGTCCAGCTGTACCGATGACGTCCCCCAGACTACAGTCTGTGCCGCGTCCAGTTGTATTGATGACGTCCCCCAGACTACAGTCTGTGCCGCGTCCAGCTGTACCGATGACGTCCTGAAGTCCCCAAACTACGCCGAGTCCAGCTGTACCGATGACGTCCCCCAGACTACAGTCTGTGCCACGTCCAGCTGTACCGATGACGTCCCCCAAACTACAGTCTGTGCTGCGTCCAGCTGTACCAATGACGTCCCTCAAACTACACTCTGTGCCACGTCCAGCTGTACCAATGACGTCCCCCAGACTACAGTCTGTGCCGCGCCCAGCTGTACCGATGACGTCCCCCAAACTACAGTCTGTGCCGCGTCCAGCTGTACTGATGACGTCCCCCAAACTACAGTCTGTGCCGCGTCCAGCTGTAGTGATGAAGTCCCCCAAATTTCCAGCTGTACTGATGACGACAATTCTGCCAGATTAAGTGATGATGTCTCATTTTTCACTGCCACGCCCAAATTAAGTGATGACGTCTCATTTTTCACCGGCACATCTAATTAAGTGATGACTCTTGTTTTCCATTGCCACGTCTGATTTAAGTTGTGAGGGCCCCTCTATCTTTTTTCCCTGTGATGTCCAAATTAAGTGATGACGTCTCTCAAGCTTTTTTGTCTGCCAAGTCCTTATTAAATGTTGACGTCCCTCCAGCTTTATTCTCTATGACGTCCATAGGTAGTGATGACGTCCCTCCAGTTTTATTTTTTGTCACGTCTGACTGTGGAGATGAAGCCCTCCAAGCTTCAGTCCGTTTTGTAGCTGACTTGAGTGTTGGCGTCCCTCAGTCTCCAGTCCACGAAACATTAGACTGTAGAGACAATGTCCCCCGAGCTACAACCTGTGCAGCACCTGACTGTAGTGTCTATGCTCCCCAAACTCAGTCAAGCCAGCTACAGGATGATGAGAAAACAATTATTGGTTAGTTTGCTACCACAATATAATCCAACACACACACACACACACTTTAAGGTTTATGCTTCAGATTGACTTTTTATGTTGACGTCTCTTATTTATCTTTTAACAGACATCAATTCACACCGTTATGAAATTGGCAGTCAGCTGGGTGAAGGAGGCTTTGGACAAGTTTATGCAGCGACTCGTTTGGATGATGGCCTACAGGTATCAGTTTGTATTACTTACATTATTTTTCTAGCTAATCATTTTTGTCCTATTATACTTGTCTCTCACTCCTAGTGTACATTAACTATTTAAAGCACTTGTCCTGTCAGACCTGTTAAGACTATTTAAATTCATGAAAATGTGGATGTCTATTCAGGGTTAATGTTTGAAATGATGTGAACTCTGCTGACAAATGAATTGTAAATCTTACACACATCCCTTTTTTGTTTTGTTGATCAGGTGGCGATAAAATTTGCATCTAACAAGAACACAGAGTTCATCGGCATTGTAAGTAGGCTGTGCTCTCTGTGTTTCTCCTCTCAGTCACTGTTTTCAATTTCAAACATCTCATATTAACATTAAGACTAGTACTCTAAGTGATTTTTCAGTATGCAATCTGCCATTGTCAACAGTTTGTCCTCGAATTGTTTAAGTCCTAACCATCTTAACAACTGTCTTTCTTCTAGAACGGTTATTCTAAACCTCTTCCTCTGGAGGTTGCTTTGCAAATTCTTGCAAATAAAGGCCCCAGGGTTCAGGAAATCATCCAGCTTCTGGACTGGCAGGTGGAGCCTGACTATTACTTTATGGTGCTAGAGCGGCCCATGCCCTGTCAGTCCTTGTATGAATATTTAAAGTGCCACGAGGGCACCATTGAAGAGGACTTGGCACGAGTTATAATGCAACAGGCAGTATTCGCAGCTCGAATGTGCTGCCTTCGTGGAGTGTTCACCGGGATATTAAGCTGGAAAACCTTCTGATTAACCCGGACACACTCGAAGTCAAATTGATTGACTTTGGCTGTGGTGCAGTCCTCACCGACGTGGGTTACACGTCCTTTGCTGGTATGTATGATGATCCCTCAAAGCTGTGAAGTGGGTGTCTAATGGGATCTTCTGTTGTGAATCAAATGGCATCAAATCATTTCTTGCATGATAACGAATATCTAGTTAAAATGCTGTGTTAATGGAAACAAAATGTCATCTCCAGGCACAAGAGAGTACTGCCCTCCTGAGTATCACATGACCGGCATGTACCACGGGGAACCAGCGACAGTGTGGTCACTCGGGATCCTCTTGTTTGTGATACTTTTCTGTAAATTTCCAAAGAGACGACACCTGCACAAGATTAATGATAAAAACTGGACCAAAGCTGGCTTGTCGAAAGGTGAGCTCTTCACTTCAGCATAAATCAGTTGTAAATCAGTGGCTTAGTTAAGAGTGGTCATTGGGATCATTTGACTGTCCATCAAAGAGATCAGGTGTGAAGTTCAAAGTGATAATCAGACATCTCTCTCCTCTTTCTGCACAGAATGCTGCGATTTAATCCGCCGCTGTCTACAGATTGACCCAAAGCAGCGGATTGAACTGGGGAAACTCAGTCTCCACGACTGGTTTATGGTAAATACATTCTGATGATGATGAAGTATTTTTGATTTGCTTTGGTTTAATTATTAGACTATGGAAATTTGCTTTCTTACTCTTTCTTTTTATACAGTTATATAGTCAATCCTCATCAACTGCACTGTATGTTTAGACCTTCCGAAATGATTTTACCTGTTCTTAAATATCCTAATTTTATTACTCCAAGAATGTTGCCTCTCTTTGTTGTGCATTTGTTTTCTGTCCTGTTTGTGTATTTTGACACTAAACCTGATTTCTGTTGTTTCAGACTGCAGCCAAGGAGAATAACAACGACACAATAATGGGTGAGCTTGGTACCATAAGCCTAACAGACAACACACACACACACACACACACACACACACACACACACACACACAGTCTTTACATGCTTTATACCTACTTTAATATGCACTTTTTTTAAGAATAGTTCATAAATAACAGAAATTGACTTATTCAGCATTCAACAAGATTTCATTCACATTTATATACTGTAAATGTGTGTAAGGTGAAAGTATGTATTTTACACAGAAAAAAAAAACCCACATGTATATATTTTTTTTTCTTTATTTTATGACTACTATAGTTTCCTTAAATAGTCCTGTAGGGTGTTAGTATTTTTTAAGCACAGATATTGCTGTCACTGATCAACATCATATCTTTTAACAGACATCAATTCATGCCGTTATGTAATCGACTGTCAGCTGAGTGAAGGAGGCTTTGGAACCCTTTATGCAGCGACTCGTTTGGACGATGGCCAAAAGGTATCAGTTTTCATTACTATCATCGAATAGAATAACTTGATAATTATTTTTGTCCTGTATTATAGTCACCTGACTAATGCAAGCGCTCTAAATGTATCTTTTATTTACTATTTAAAGCTCTTAAATTGTCAGACCTGTTTAGACATGCTCTACATGTTTTTATTTAGATTCATGAAAATGTACGTCTGTTCAGGGCTAATGTTTGGAGTGTTGTGAGCTCTGCTGATGAATGAATTGTAACTCTTACGAACATTGTTGTTTTGTTGATCAGGTGGGGATAAAAGTCGTCTCCAGCAGGAACACAAAGTTTATCGGCATTGTAAGTAGTGTGCTCTCTCGGTTTGGAACTCAGTCATTTTAAAACATCTCATATTAACACTGATCACAGACTGGAAATGATTTTTCAGTCTGTCATTGTCAAGAGTTTGTCCTTCCTATGTCCGTCTTTCTTCTAGTTTGTTCCAAGCCTCTTCCTCTAGAGGTTGCTTTGCAAATTCTTGCAAACGAAGGCCCCAGGGTCGAGGAAATCATCCAGCTTCTGGACTGGCGGGTGGAGTCTGACCACTACATTTTGGTGCTAGAGCGGCCCGTTCCCTTTGAGGAACTGAACTGGTTTCTTCTGCAGCAAATGGGTACCATTCAAGAAGACGTGGCACGAATTATAATGTGCCAGGCAACATCCGCAGCTCAAACATGCTGCAGACGTGGAGTGTTTCACCGGGACATAAAGCTGGAAAACCTTCTGATTAACCCGGACACACTCAAAGTCAAATTAACTAACTTTGGGTGTGGTGATTTCCTCAACGGTGTGGGTTACACGTCCTTCACTGGTATGTATGACCCCTCAAAGGTTATTGTGGGTCTCAAACTGAGGGCCGTTCACACAGGACTCTGACTGAATCAAGCTCTCATGAAGCATCATGGAATGGGATCCACTGTTGAATCACATTAATTCTTGTATAGTAATGGTTATTCAATTAAAATGCTATGTGAACAAAATCTCTTTCCTCCAGGCACAAGAGAGTACTGCCCTCCTGAGTATCACATGACCGGCACGTACCACGGGGAACCAGCGACAGTGTGGTCACTCGGGATCCTCTTGTTTCTAATGCTGTGTGGGGAGTTTCCAAATAGACGAGACCTGCGCTTGATCGACGGTAAAAACTGGAACAAAGATGGCTTGTCGGAAGAATGCAGCGATTTTATTTGCTGCTGTCTGCAAATCAATCCAAACGAGCGGATTGAACTGGAGAAACTTAGTCTCCACGACTGGTTTATGGTGAGTACATTTGAATGATTTTCAAGTATTTTTGATTTGTTTTGGTTTATCATCATACAGTCAGATGATAAATCTTAATGCTGAATATTTATACTTTCTGATATATTTTTTTACTATAAATATGCTGCCTCTCTTTGATTGTTTTTATATATTGTGAAATGTATTTAAACAGTTAACCTAATTTCTGATTTTCTTGGTTTTTGTTTTAGATTGCAGACGAGAAGAAATGAGGGGGAGCAAAAGAAAATAGTGTAAGTAATGACAGGAAAGACAGGAAGTTCAGTGACGGCCATGACAGGAAGACAATGTACCCTGATGAAAATATTCATGGATGCCCCAGTCCTAAACTACAAACATTATATAATAATCATTATATACAAAATAAAAATAATATATTAAAAATATAACTCTATTAAAAAGTAATAACAGATAAGTAAATAAACAGGTGCTTAAAATATAATTAAATAAAAAGGAGCACTGCTATGTTTTATATTTATTATTTAATATAAAAAGTTTGTTATTATTATTATTATTAATAAATATCATTAAATAAATAAAGAAGAATGCATGAAATTAAATGAAATTTTATATAACAACAGATTTCAATATATACAATTATAAAAAAAAATTAAAAATAATATATTAGAAACAAAGCTATCAAATAATAATTGTGCATGAAATTAAATTACATTTTCAATAACAACAGTATAGTTTATAAAATATATGAATATACATTATATAAATTTTTGAATAAATAAATATAAATTATATATAAATATGTGTGTGTGTTATGTTTGTGTATATATATACTTTGGTTTTAATGGTCAAAGAGTGAGATCTGAGCAAGTAAACATTTCGTATTTGACAATTGTTAAAGGGCTCATATGATGCTACATGCACTTTCACAAGTTGTTTGAACTGAAATGTGTGTTGGCAGTGTGTGCACACAACCACCCTAAAATGATAAAAATCCAGCCAGTTTTTTTTTTTTTCGTGCGCTCAAATCTTTACCCTTTTCTCAAATCGAGCCGATCTCAGATAACTGTCTGTGTGATGTCACAAAAACAGGCCCCTCCCACGATAGTTTGATTGACAGTAGCGTTTTAGCACAGACTGGACTGGCGTCTTACCTTAGCTCCGCCCTGAGTGACTGTCATCAGTCCGCCGGAGCAAGTGTAGACAAGAATGACTCCTTAGTGATTGAGATGTTCTTTTGTTGGATGTAATAATGAACATAGCAGTCGTCATTTACTCCCGACATATGAGCCGCTGAAGACGCAGTGGATTACCTTTGTTTTTGAAGGGAATGCACCCCGATCTACATAAATGCGTCTATGTTCGTGCAAATCATTCGTGATCCAGCTTCACCAACAGAAGAAGTGAGTATAAGGTTTTTTTAATGAATCTTTGCAAATCACCTTTCCTAATAATGTGCCTTTCTCTTCTGCTGGGAAGAGAGGGGCGGGGTCAGCAGAGCTCATTAACATTTAAAGGAAAATGCTACAAAACTGCGTGCTCTGAAAAGAGCTGTTTTTGACAGGGTAAAAAGGGTGTTTTTTACACTACCATTAAGAATTTTTAACCAAACTATGTTACAGACTTTTCATTAAGAACCTTAAGAATTATATAAACTTGTGGAAAATGGGCATCCTATGACCCCTTTAAACAACCGACAGTAATATCCAGGGATACAAACAACTCAATATTCAGAACTAGTAGTTAATGCTGTATTTAAATGCGTCTCAGAGATATGTCTCTTTTCTGTATGCACGTGCAGTTGCAGGAAATCAAGAGGCATAAGCTTTGACTAAAAAACAGCAAACTAGATACAAGCCCATAATAAACCTAAACAAATACAAATGCTTTATATTGGAAATAATACCAAAATCGCATCTGCCTACTTTATGAACTCCAGAAACTGGTTCGCTTTATGAACCAAACCTTAATAACAGACCAAAAGACATTTATGATAGGTGGACATGGCAACACCTCAAGAACACACTTTGTGATTGTAAAGCCGCCTTCCAAACATAAACAAAACACGTCGTCTCTGTCGCCTCAGTCAGTCAACATTCTGCTAAAATGTTCAGGTTTGGACCGGGGATTAGAGGGGATTTTTGGTCACTTTTCCAGCTAAATCAGCTTTAACCAGCAAACCCAGTCTGGACAAATTTCATCAGGTTGTTTATTGAACAAGCAGCTCTTTTGATATATTTTGTGATATACAAACAGTACAGATGTAATGGAGTGTCTCTCTCTGTCTTTTTGTCATTTAAGAATTCTGTCTAGTATGGAGTTATTGCCAGAGGACACGTGACAATGAACATTACAAATGTGCAATTAGAAGAAAACTAGAATATGAAAGCTCAGAATATGGTAAGTGCAGATTTACTGGATTAATTACTAGTATTGCTAGAGTGAAATTTATTACATGATACATAGCATCTTATTGTTTCCTTATTTCTGTTTTTCATTAACAAACCTCAGTGTATTATGTATGTTATGCATTACAAACCAGAGATGCTCATTGATTCATATTTTGTATCAATCATTATCACAGTAGGTTATGTCTTAAGTGAACAAAAAAAGTTAAGAAAGAAATCTGATGTGTATAAAGTGACAGCAGCCTATACTGTATTCTGTAAAGTTTTAATATGTAGAATAGCAAACTATATAAAAAGTGACAGCCACTTTCAATTTTTGCATTTGTCCCACATACAAAATCAGGATTGTGAGTTATTGACAGACAATAAGATGTTAAACAGTGAGGACAACATTCACTATAAAGGTTTGAATGCTTAGAAGTGAAAGTTTCAAGCAGACCAATAAATAAACTGCAGCTGATAGTATGGTAGCAATTGGCCAGTGAGGGATTCATGCTGGAAATGAACATTTACCATTAAATTAAGTAATGCAAGTCCATCTTTTAAAAAAGATATCCTATCGCACTGCATCTCATGTTTTTAAATGAAAAAGTACTGTGTGTTTGTCTTTCGGTCTTTTATATTAAACTATGCATACATACATGATGTTGTTTTGTTCATAAATGTTTAAGCAACTTAATTATATTTGGTTTATAAAAATTATTTTAAACATTATGCACTTTTTTTCCCCCTAGATAGTTTTATCATTTTATTTTATCGTTTTGAAGAAACGTGCATTAGTGGCCTCAGATGAGAAGCCAAAAGCCTTTTTCCCGCTAACTGAAATTATGCTTTTTAAATTCGAATAGAATTCAAATATTGATAATATCGAAGTACAACATTTAGTTTAGTTTTTCAGCCATTTTGACAGCCCTACAACTTACCCTTTAGTTGCATCTGGAGGTGAGCTGAAAGCCCAATGTGCAAAGACTTCAGCAGATCTCCCTGTCCTCCGCAATGCCGCCCACTCCTCTCCTCATTACAGGTCAGCACAAGAAGCAGCCCCTCCTGGGCTGAACTGGGGATCAGGATGCCTTCCTGGACTGAGGAGCCAGCACTGGAGGGCGCGTTTAGGAATGCGCTTACGTGGTGCTGGCACTGGAGGGTGCTCTGGAGGAGCAGGCAAAGCGCTTCTGAGGAGCCAGCACTGGAGGGCGCTCTAGAAGGCACTTACGAGGAGCGGGCACTGGGGGCTGGAACACTTGGGCTTTGACTAGGCCCCATTTACACTGCATGGTTCCGCCTGGCATGTGGCACAGATCGGTATGACTCGGTGAGGTAAGCAGGACAAAGCCGCATGCTTTTTCTCTCAGAGGATTCAGCACTATGGGTAGGGAATCGGATACGTCATTTGCGTGTGCCAGAAGGCAAATCGGATATTCCCCAGTAAATGCGAGTCGAGCGTGACGTCAACTCAGGGGACACCACCAACTGAGATCACGACATTATAGGCGCTATGGAGGACGAAGGATACCACATTGGAGCAATGCGGAGGTTGACAGTCTTTTGCTTTGCGAAGAGACAGTAAAAATAAGGATGTTTGGTGTTTGAAGACATTTCACGAGATATGGGGAAGCTCGGTTTAGCGCTTTTTTCTGCCGGCCATACGTCCAATGGTTCCGGATCGGGATCAAAATATTGTGGAAACTCTCCAGCATCTGCATCCATTGCCTTCCTTTTCCAGCCGAGGTTTGGTGGTGTCAGCAGTGTATAGTGGGAATGCAAAAATCCGGGTCACTTTTAAAAGATGATGTAAGCGGGGTCGTCAAAAAAAATTATCCAGAAAATCGGATTTGGGCATCAAGACCTGCAGTGTTGTGCCCAATTAATGTTTGGCTGACCTCAGGAACTGCCGCTGTTGGTAATTTATCCTGATGCGGTGTTGTGCCCAATTTTGACCCCCTGCCCTCCGAAGGACGGTGGTAATTTATCCTGATGCGGTGTTGTGCCCAAAATCGACACCCTACCGCCTAATCCTAACCCCTTGCCTAATCCTAACCCCTCCCCCAAACCTACTCCTAAACCTACCAATACTAGGGGGGTCACGTGCTGCTACAGCGCAGGAACATGGAGCAAGGAACGAGGAGACCAGGAGTTCAGATCCATGGAGTTTAATTGACATATAGCGGGGACTCACTGAGAACACTATTTATACAGAACTTGATAATGGGAGGATGACCTGGAACTAATGAAAACAAACGGGGAACACCTGGAAACAAATCATGGAAAAACATGAGAAGCAAAACACAGACAAAACATGGGACAGAGTCTGACACTTATGATCAGTATGTTTTTTATAAACAAAATTAGTATGTGTTTGAAGAACTCTAAATAATACCTGATTCAGTTGGACTCTCTGTCACAACAATGCCAGATGATTTAGAGAGAGCGGAGATGATTTGACTGGGGTTGAGCAGCAACACCCTGAAGTCCTTCAGCATGAAAACCAGATTTTCAAGTAAAAGCTATTTGCCTGAGCTCAGCCTCATCAGCAGCCCTGGAGCCTCCAGCAAAAGTCACAACACCCATTTGACGAAGGGCCTCAGCCGGCTGTCGGACACTGTCTTTGGATTTTTTACTGGTCAGGAGCAACACAAGCTGTAGCACTTGATCTTGAATGCGGCTCCCGCTCTCAGCTGTGAGCATGTTGGTCCTCACAAAATCTAAGGCAGCACCGAGGTTGACTTCAGCCGAAGGTTTGGGTTTTATTCTAGAGAGGGCAGTGTTTAGGGATTCCTTTGGACTACATGAGTTGAGGTTGATTTCCATCCGTGGGATGGTGGAAAACATGGCCACTTCCACCTGCACCTGATCAGGTCCAATTGGCATGGTGTTAGTAAAACTTCAGATGAATTCTCGCACTGCATTGATTACGATGGTACCCATGCTACTGTCAATGAGGAAATTTATATCCGTGTTCCCAACAGCCAAACTTTAAAAGGCAAAAAAAAATCTATAATTTTAACCAAAAACTATCATCAGTCTTTAACTTGCAATAAATAAATCACATAAAGCTGGCATAAATAAATCATACAAGTAATAAAAATAATGGCAATTAATTAGAATTAAGTGACCATTCGATTCAAAACATGGATATGGATTACAGTATAAATACTCTGAGTTTGTTAACATTAAGGAGTACGCTACAAAATCTGATATAAATATATTTATTAATATAAATATAATTTTAGCATTCACAGGCAACAGCTCTGGGGGACATTCCTGCAGTCAGCATGCCAATTGCACGCTCCCTCAAAATTTGCGACATCTGTGGCATTGTGCTGTGTGATAAAACTGCACATTTTAGAGTGGTCTTTTATTGTGGCCAGCCTAAGGCACACCTGTGCAATAATCATGCTGTCTAATCAGCATCTTGATATGCCACACCTGTGAGGTGGATGGATTATCTTGGCAAAGGAAAAATTGCTATAACAGTTTTTCTTTTTTAATAAATGTGCAAAAAATTCTGTGTTTTTCTGTCAATATGGGGTGCTGTTTGTACATTAATGAGGAAAAAAATTAACTTAAATGATTTTAGCAAATGGCTGCAATATAACAAAGAGTGAAAAATTTAAGGGGGTCTGAATAATTTCTGTACCCACTGTATCTGTTATAATGCAACAGAACGGTTAAAGCTTGGTGAAAACATCACATGTTGTTCATGGAACCTGTGTAACGGTGCTCAGAGAACCACTCAGAGCTTCCTGTTCCTCTGCTGTTCTCTGCTCTCCTTCATCCTGCTGCACTGAATCCAGCAGCAAAGACCCTTCACATCAGCCACAATGTAACAAATTACTGTGCATTAAAAATAAACCATTCATTTTCTGAGATCAGTTGGATATCTTTTAATCCATGATATAAGAACAAAATACAGTCTAAAACAATGCAAGTGTAGGATCATTTTTATTTAACAATTGTGGAGGAAAAAAAGAGCAAGCATGGTTTGTCATCATGTATTACACAAACGTGTGCACTATGCATATTAAAATAATGATAATATTAAAAAAAATAATAAATAAAAAATCAGCCATATGTATATTTCCAGACATGAAGCCCCAGTGTTGCAGTCCTGGTGGGCTGGTTACATAAAACATTTAGACTAGTTTTACAATCATTATTTATACTCATGCCATGAAAATTTGCTTTTGGTTGTTAAATTAGAAATAATCAATCAAAGTTTTTCCCTTGCAAGACAAAAAAAAAACAAAACACTATTCTCAGCAAGACACTGTGCAAACTTTAAAAGACAATACATAGAGACACTTGCATGACCATAAATCAGCTGCTGCTTGTACAATAATGTGCCATTGTTTGTGCAAAATCATTATAGTAAACATTACAGTTTTTGGAGCTACAAAGGCTCTTATCACTGGGATTGCATGATATATCTAAATGTGTGTTTAAATCCCAAATTGTATTTGCTCATTTGTCATGCCATCTTCACATTTTTTAATACAACTTTGACGGACTCACTCCTTATTCAGGAAAATACAGCTGCTCCCATGAATAACTTTTATCTTCTTGCAAATGACTAAAATAGAAAATAAAAATATCCTATTTTATTTCTGTAATATTTAATTGAATAAAGTCATTCCCTGCGTCCAATGTGCATACCATCCATCCCATCTGCCATAAATAGTATTGAAAATTACTTATCACATAGACTTCAGGATGGATAGTAAGCACATTGGGACGCAGGCATTGTTTTTCTTCTTCAAGCCATGAGAAATTAGATGTCCTGTGTATCCATCATCTATCATTGTATCTATTCATTTAGTGACCATAAAAAGGTTTTCATTTATAAAGCTCTAAAATCATTACTGACTGATGTTTTAGTGCACTTCCTGCAAATAAGAAAAAAAGAATGGGTCTCAATCAGATATGTGCAGTTTGACGTGATGATGATGATGATGATGATGATGGGTGCATCAAAGCTCCAAAATGAAGTATGTTAACAAAGATATGGCAAGGTTTTTTCTACACATTATCTTTAAGGTGTCAAGTATTAATAAATGAATTCACATATATTCAGTTTTGTTGAGTGTGGTCATAGAATGAGTAAACATCCTGATATGTGTGTATTTTGTGTGTATATAAGCAGCTTTTAAACCTCATCTGATTCTGTATTTAGTGTCTCCTGCCAGCAGATAGCAGCAGATAGTCTATTTACAAGCAAGACATTTACCTTTACAGTTGCTAACATGAAAGTTACATCATATTAATAAAAAATCTATTTAAAAACAGATGAAACAGACTCATAACCTTTTTTAATGTTTACAATATTATCTGTACTGTTATTGCTCTTGAGTTACAATAAATGTGTGACATTCACATCATTTTTAAATCTTCATTAATATGTGATTAATGTTAAACTCACTCATAAATGAGTTTACAGTTATTCAGAATCTTATTAATTTATTCTACTAAATGCCATTGGTTTCTTAAAATCAAATTCAACAAACAATGTCTCATTAATGAATGATTTAAAGGTTATTTCAATCCATATATAATTGAACAGTTTTCCACATTTTATTTCTGAGTTACTGTTCGGCAGATTACAAAAACGTAAATCTATTTTCTTGCTTTGCTCACAGCCTGACGCCCACAATTGACTTGACAGCCAATAGGAGTGAAGTAGAGGCGGGCTCATCGACCTGTTCTGTCCAATCATCTTGCACGCTTCAGCCACGCAGCGCAATCATCGCCACGAATTCTTATAGTCACAAAATAAACCCTTTAATATTGGAAGGTTACCAGGCAATATCAGCGTAATTAATAACTATTTATAAGTTCCCTTGTAGGATTCAACACTATAAATATTCGTAAACTAAGCGTTCTCCACAGTGGAATTTCGAGAACCGCCCAACTCCTTAAACTTTGCGCGTGCTCGCACGGTGACGTCACGGATTTTAAAATGGCGGTTCCAACGTCTGCTTTGAAATTACGTTCATAATCTACCGCTCTCAGTTCAAAAATAATACAACGGGCATCATGTTTTGACAGGAATATTGTTCACAGCTAAAACAAAACACTCTTATTTGATCCAGAATGGATTCGGTGGTTGGAGAAGATCAAACGCTGCCGTTTGACATCAATCTGAGGTGAAGCGCTTTATTTTTTTGATTTCTGTCAGAGTCTGTCAGGTAACGTTTACTAGCGTTAGCATGCTAACATGAGGGGAGAAAAACATTTAACATGTTCGCGAAAACACTTCCTACCAAATGTTTTCAATTTGTTATTCATCATTAGAATTTAACAATGTTTAGTGGTGATCCACTCGCCAGATAAAACTATAGAGATGAGGTAACGATAGAATTACAGCACGTTACGCTCTTCTCCGAACTCGTTAAGATAACTAACGTTAATTGTTTTAGTTTTGTATGACTTCATTTAACCTTTATCATGATGTATGTGGTGAATGGGATGCTTTCATTCTGTATGTCCTCAGAAATTATACATTTGTTGCGTTTGTATATAACTTAGACTTCCATTAGTCTGACAGTTATGTGTTCTTGACAGAATTTCTAAAAGTCTATTAGTTGGTTTCAATTAATAAATGAATGCGCTTCCAATATGTGTACGTTATATTTTTGATATTTTTCAGTAATATGTTATGTTTGTATTGAATCCCCAAAAAGTCTGAATTCAGCTTTTGGGTTTATTATTATGTTGTTGATCGTGTTTTTGTGTGTGTGTGTGTGTGTGGAGTTGAAGTTTGAATCTCACAGCCTTCGTGTTAAAAACAAAACGCACGTTATCCTCTCAGTTAAATATAGCAGGGACTCGATCTCTAAAGCATCTGGGCACACGAGGCTGTTTTGACATTGTTTACTGCGTCCAGGAGTCAGAGAAAATATTTTGGAGAGTCAATACATTCACAAACCGTGATCTGACACGGATCATTAAATAATTGTAATGTAATGTATTAATAATTAGTGCATCAAATATAGTCGTCTGCGTTAAACTGGACGTGTCATGCATTGAAATAGATGTACATTTGCATTAAACAAAAGTGCAGTTAATAAAGTCGCATGCATTGAATGCAGGCCAGATCAAATTCAAGCAGACTTGAAGAGTTCGTTTATTAGAGCAATGCATTTATTGCACAGAAAACATTAACGCATATAATTCAGTTTCAGTTTCTAAAGTGGCTTTAGTTGTGTTGTTGAGCAATGCTGACAGACACACAGAGAGAGAGAGAGTCTCTAGCTGCTGTTGTGTGTTGATCATGCGCTGTCATACGGTTGTAGAGAAAACATTACTTCCTTCCTGGAAACGGCAAATAGCGGAATAGCGCTCCTGTTTATTATCTGACGCATTGATCTCTGTGTTTTATTTTTCTGTGGCCATGTGAACATGAAGGACTGATGTAGGTAGGTTGCAACTATGTGACACCTGTACTGCTTTTGTATAGAGTTAGTGCTGTACCTGTGTATTTGTAGTAGATCACTGCTTTATTTCAGAGCTCAAGTTCAGCAGGTCTCTGATGGGCAGGATTGAAGGACTCTTGGCTTTGATGGTTAAGTTAGAGACTGTCTGTGTTGTCCTGATGGTCGTGTCATTGCAGTGTCACCTTTATAAAGCAGGTGGTGAGCCTGTGAGGAAACACAAGACGAAAGCCGATAGCGGTCAGCTTCTTGATTCTCTGACATCTGAGAGGAACTTTAACCAATTTAAATACATTTCTGAGACTAAGTCGTATGTGAACCCATAAGACAGTTGTATAATAGTTTGCGTGTCTTCCTGTGGCTAGCACAATGCTAACGGTGTAGGGAAACATGAGAAGAGGAAGTTGTTTGGCTGTGATGTGTTGAAGGCGTTGTATCCGTTTGGCTTCATCCATCCTGCTCAAAATACTGTAGATTAAAATAAACAGATGGACAATAGTGGTGTTGAGAGACACTGTTTACATTGTTATTGAGCAAAGTTGCACCTGCTGTTGTCTCCACATGAATGTCACATTGAAATGTGCACTGCCCACATCATTTCATGAATGCTATATGTATGTAATGAGAGTTGTTGTATTTTTATGTAGTGGTCATTTGGGAGTTGTTTTGGGCTTTTTTAGTGGCTGATGCTCATGTGGACATACAGTATGGCTGATTTGAGGGGAAATAACTAGAGATCTAAACTAGAGATCAACCAGTGATCAGTAACCGGTCTCTAGATCTTAAAATAACACTTAAACTCTAAATATTTATGTTGGTCAAGATTTATTGATTAAACATTTTTGTTACTCAAAAGATAATTTCAGCTAGTTGCCAATGCAACATTTAGTTAAACTTATAACCTACTAAAAAAAAAAACTAAAATTTAAATTAATTTAATAAACTGTATAGACATAAAATAATTAAGAAATAATAATGCTGAAATTGCAATGAAAATAGAAAATGTAAAATAAAAACTAATTCAAAATTTGAATAAAACTTGAGTTCTTCACTCTAGTATTTGAAAAACAAGCAAGGTTAATTTTTATGATATTTAAATTAGTAATAAGAAATCAAGTGTTTTAAAATTTTATTCAGGATATTATTTTACTCAAAATATTTCAAAATAGGCTAAGCATATGCATTGTTAGGCTAATTTACAAGTTAGATTTTGAAAATGATATACTTTCAAATGTAAGTGAAAATGACATAAATAAGCAATAATAAATTGGTCTGGGTTAGATATTGGATGTGTAAGAAATCAGAGGCATCAGATGCTTAGACCTGCGAGGCTCTTCTGTTTGACAGCTGTTCAGTCTTATGTAAGTCCAGTGTGCTGAGTGTCCCAATGGGCTTGCCGTAGATCTGGGTGACTGTCAGAGGAGCAAAGGGGATTGAACTTGTTTGGGAGCCAAGATTTACAGCAAATACACACAAACACAACATAAACATGCTGTAATCTGTACATTCACATTAGTTTCTGACGGCCTGCTTACATCATGCTTTCACTTGTAGCCAGTGCTGCACTTTAAAACGGTTATGAAAGCACACACACACTTTATTTCTGCTCCCGCCTTGAGGTTCAGTTATGAAAAGCGTCCACAGACGTATGCATTGTCCGTCCTCTCAGTGTTTGTGTGTGTTTCCATGAGCTGGATAGTAATATAGAATAGATGCTGTAGTCTTGAGTGTAACCGCTGGATATTCGCATCTGCTTCTTGGATGAACGCTGACAGTTTTGTGGCTTTGTTGTGGTTGCAGTGTTTTTGTCTTACTGTTTCGCTTTTTTTACATGTTTAAACTTATGTTTGGCTCTTTGTGTTGTGTGTGTGTTTATGTTGCAGTATTTCCAGACTGCCAGAGTCTCTAAACAGCGGCAACTTCAGCATGGACGACTTGACAGGTACAGACACCCTCATGTCTCATAATGTAATCTGTAAACAGAAAACACGAATGAGAAATTGGTGCTATTTAACTGTTTTGCAGATTCTTTCAATCTGCAGTCTGTGTACTTTAACACATTTAGGATTTTAGCCTCTGTTGAATCATCTAGACAGTTTATGGAAAAGAACAAGATGAAAAGACCATTATTTTGTTCTTCCCTCCAGCCTTTTACCTTTAACTCTGTAATGAAGACACACAGTCTGAAACACTTGTATTTGTCTCTGATGTTTGTCCTTACGTATCAAACCACATGGTCTTAATCAGATTTTCATCAAAGCCTCAAAGGGTCATATGAAAATAAGTGAGACATTTCTGGAGTTAACCAAAAAGTGTTAATTTGTACATCTGTTGTCTTGTCGTCTGCAGTGCCTCTGTTTCCAGGGCAGAGGATGTCTCCAGCCAAAGCTTTGACCATGAAAGATTATGAGAACGTAAGTACAACAATATCAAAATGTTTGCTTTTGTTTGTTTTCTTATGAGAGCTGTGCATATGATGCCCAAATGCTGGCCATGTTCACACAGTAGCAGAATACAGTTGTTAGTCCTGTATTTGAGTCCTTAATATTGGTTATGTTCACACACAGTACAGTTATTTACAGGTGTGACAACCACATTCTGTAACCAAACTCACACCTGTACATTTTCAGTACTCACAACTAGGGATGTGCAGGTCTAGTCGACTAAACGGTACAGCTCCTACTAGTCGACACTGAAAACAATAGTCGATTACACGACAGAAAAAAAAACATGATAATCATTCATATTACCATCATTTTATGTTACTATCAAATTCCCATTGTTACACTTAAAACATTTTAAATAACAAGTTAAAATAAAACATTTGAAAACATTTTTAAAAGTGTTTCGGGATGTAAATTAAATTTTTACCTCATGCCTCGCATGAGTTTTATTCGTGTCAGTTGTGGCGAGCTCAAAAGTGTCCACGCGAAAGATGAGCAAGGTGTGGGATTATTTTGAATTAGAAGGAAACTGAAAAGTTTTGTGTAAACTGTGTAACGTCAGATTGGCTTACAATAAATCTATTGGAGCGATGGGTAATCATATTCAATTCAGGCACGTAGGCGTTAGCTTAGAAACTAGCCAAAGCCAGGTAATGTCAATCACTACAGCCCGCCAGTGCTCCAATCCCATCCATGCCGTCTATTCCTCGAAGACCCACTTGCTGCATGATGTCCAGGCACTTTCCGAAATTTTGTTGGCTTGCTTTTCGTTATCTGTGCATGCACGACTTCGGTTCCTGCAGAGCACGTTTTTTCTAGTGCAGTATGTTTCCATCACCCTGTTTTAATGCGCATTTTGAAGTATCGAATGAGAAACGAGTGATTGAAACGCCAAATTTCGAATAAAAATCCCTTAATTCGCAAAAAAAGTTTTTACGCTCGCTTGGGGTGGTTTTTGACTTGTGTGAAAAGGTATTAATGAGAATAATGGGAGCTGGAAATGCATTTTGCGAATAAATTCCTCTAAGCACATATAAAAAATATTTGACTTTGCGCTATGTGGCGGGATAACTTGACTAGCAGCGGACTGCATGATCTCCTTCCACAACATCTAAAATGTTGCTATGGTCGTTCTGAAATGCCTGTCATTAAAGTCTGTCATTTAAGTGTTTCTGTATAATGTCTTACACGACTGCGTTCCCAAACAGCAGCAATGACATCATTTATTGTGTTTCATCTGCTCGCTCTGAGGCGCAAGTAATTTATCATATATGAAAATGATTATATTCAGTTCTCCTAGTTTTCTTACTGATATTTAGTGCCAGTTTAACAGTAAGTGACAATTTTGTTCTCTTTGATGCATTGGATGCAAACAGTGCTTGTTTGCATTTGTTTTGTGTGATATTCCAATTTCGCACGTAAGTTAAATTCGCAACTTTAGATGGAAACCCTCATCGCTTTCATGTCTTTCTTTTTGTTCGTTTTGTTTTTGGATGATATAGCCTACATGACGAAATATGTTTTTAAAAGCCGTTTTAATGATATTCCTTGATAAAATTCCCTATTGTTTTTGTGTTGTTTTAATATGTTGGCTAACGTTATATGAAGAATTCTGTCAGGCTATTGATTGATTTTTCATGTTTCTGCATTTCCCCCAGCTGATTTTAATAAATAAGCATTGGCTGAGGTTGAGTGTGTGTTCTTCTATTTATTTATATATATATATTATGATTATGATAATGTGAGGCAAGAAAGAGTACGGCATAATTGTGACCTATTTTAAGCGGAATTTACTGAGGGATTTGTCAGTGTGATTCGTAGATTAAGTATTTCAAATGTAGGCAATTATATACAAGCACGCACAACATTTTTTTTTTCTTACCATCTTTTGGGGGTTTATTGCTTTTAGACTAGTCGACTAGTCGGATACAAAACTTCCGTTTAAACGACAGTCAAATTAGTCGTAGCGCACATCCTTACTCACAACTGCATTCTCAGAAACACACGCGCTGTGTGAACGTAACAGGACTGGACAACTAGTTGTCTGTCACGTCATACAATGCAAGAGGGAGCCGCTTTGCCACATAAACGCATGCCTAACGCATGTTATGTGTTTTGATGTGCATTTTTGCTAACTTACAGTGACGGATAAGTGAGCTGCGTGTCTGTCATCTGAAATTTTTAGATGCTGTCAGTTTTCTGCTTAAAGGCTGCTATCCGTTAATGAAGATTTAACGGATGAACTCGTGGCACGATTGGACTTTTGTCCTGTCAGAAAGTGATAAGACTTTCAGTTTTATGGAAGTCATGCTGTGGTTACTGGTAAGGAATACAGCCTTGACTCCTGTTGCACGTTCATACAGACAGTATTCTAAACACAACTGTAAGCTGCTGTGTGAACGGGACATTTCGAGACTCACACCTGTAAAGAAAATGCGGTTGTCAATCACAAAAGCTGACAGTGTGAACGTTGCCAAAATGTTGAAACATTGTGAAATATGAAACATTATTTTAAACAACGTTTTTCCTGTCATAGCAGACAGTACAATTTATGCAAAAACAAAGCAACACATGTAGAGTTCCTTTAATCAAAACTCAAAACAAACCCAAAAACTATCTTTCATCATTTCTTTTGAACTAAAAAAATTTCTAAATCACCTTTGAACATAGTTGTCTTGCTTTTTTTTGTTTAATGATTTGGTACTAAATCCTTTTGATTATGAGCTAATAAATAAATAAGTTTGAGTAAACCTGCTCAATATTAGATTAAAGGAATAATTTACTCAAAAATACTCATCCCCAGGCCATGCAAGACATGGATGAGTTTGTTTCTGCATTGGAAGATATTTGGAGAAATGTAGCATTACATCACTTGCTCACCAATGGATGCTCTGCAGTGAATGGGTGCCATCAAAATGAGAGTCCAAACAGCTGATAATAACATTGCAATAATCCACAAGTAATCCACACCGCTCCAGTCCATCAATTCACACCTTGTGAAGTCAAAAGCTGTGTGTTTTTAGGAAAGAAATCCATCATTAAGCCATCACTTCTGGTCAAAATATGAGTCTGTAATACATCCCTCAGTAAAAAAAGTCCATCTCCTGTTGTTCTCTCACATCACCATTAGAACTGTTTTGGAGTGTTTTTGCATTTATCTGTATATATTTCTCTACTGATTCAGACAAGACCATTTTCACCGGAGGGAGTGTGATTATGGACTCCATTTGAAGTTCAAAACATCTTGATGGAATTGTTTCTTATAAACATGCAGCTTTTCGCTTCACAAAATGTTAATTGATGGACTGAAGTCTCGATTACTTATTATTATTATTATTATTATTATTATTATTATTATTATTATGATATATTTATCAGCTGTTTAGACTCATTCTGATCGCACCCATTCACTGCAAATGATTCTTTGCCAAGTAAGTGATATGATGATAAATTTCTTCAAATCTGTTTTGATGAAGAAACCAACTAATCTGATTTTGAGTACAATTTCAGCAATTTTTTTTTTTACTTCATTTTAACAGGTCGCTATCCAACTAATATGTTTTCTTTGGCAGTAATGATATTCTGGTATGGAATATCTGCCTGTCCATTTAAGGAAAAGTTTATTTCTTTGTACTAAGATAAAGATCTGTGTGCATTCCTGTGGCTGTGTGTGTCTGAATGAGAAAAAGTGTGTTTGTGTGCTGTAGAAACACAGAAATCTTTCAAAGCAAGGTACAGCTGCCCATCACTGTAGTAATTGTGGTTATTCCACACTCTCTCGTTCTATTTGTATATCTTTCTTCCCTTCCCCCTCTTTCTGCCCCAGATGTTGAAGTAAAAAACGCTCTGAGTACAATGAAGCACAGTTCACTGCCCTGCCAGTCTCTCTCTCTCTCTCTCTCTCTCTCTCTCTCTCTCTCTCTCTCTCTCTCTCTCTCTCTCTCTCTCTCTCTCACACACACACACACACTCATGCCAACCCTCATTACTGACCCGCACACAGCCTGTTATAGTCGCTCTGTTTCTCTGTTAATTCTCGTCTCTATTTCAGTTATATGGAGAACAGCTTTCCTTATGTTTATTCATGAATGAACTTGAATAATATTGTAAAAAGGAAGAACTGCATATTCAGAAACATTTCAGTATGAAGGGAAGTTCAGCCAAAATTTAGGTTTTCTTCAGATTGTGAATGTGTTGTTCAGTCTGGTTTCGTGAACTTGATATTTGTAAGATCTGACTCAGAAGAATCACTTGCTCATGAATCTGAACTCTCATGAATGTTACAGGAAAACTACTATTTTTTGTTGTTGTTGTGAATAAGAGTATAAATTTCAGTTTGTTCCTTAAAATATTCCACGCATATTGCTTAAATGGAAGATTCGGGTACATTTTCTTCTTGTTTGTATTGTCTGTGTGTAAATAAGGAGTATTTTGGGAATAATTTCAATGGTTCTCCTGCAGCAAATCACAGCTCTAAAGAAGGAAAACTTCAACCTGAAGCTCAGGATCTATTTTCTGGAAGAACGTGTGCAGCAGAAATGTGACGACTCCACCGAGGACATTTACAAAACGGTGACTGACACGCACTGTCACATACAAGTACACACATGGCATAGTTCATCTCTTCATATTAAAGCAAGCCGTTGTTTTGTGCTTGTTGATCTCAGTTTTTTAATATTTTAAGTAACTTGTCTGTTTGTGTAGAACATTGAGCTGAAGGTAGAGGTGGAGTCAATGAAACGAGATCTTGCTGAGAAACAAGAACTGCTTGTGTCCGCATCGTAAGTCCTGCCCACTTGTTTACTTCCTATTTCTTACTAATCATTGGTACGACATAATAGAGCATCAAGGGATAAATCCTGTTTCTTCCTTGTTCATCTCGATGATTGTTTGCCAAAAAATTGCTACATTTTATCTTTTGATTTTTGTTTTTATCTGTTATCTGCTTTAAGTGGGACAGAAAAAATCTTTTTTTTTTTATTAATTTCAGTCTATTTTACTGATATGGCTTATAATATTAAAAAAACAACTGCACCTGGTTATTACTCATTTGTGCTTTCAGGTGAAATATTTACAATTGAACACATGTAGAAGGCAATAGATATAAGACATGGATTTAAATGTGTGTTTGTGTGTGTAGCAAAGCTTTAGAGAGTTTAGCGAGTCGAGGTGTTGATGATGGCAGAGAGAAATTGCAGAGAGAAATGGACTCACTCAGAGAAGCTTTCAGCGCTCGGATTCAAGAACTCGCAGAGGTAAATCAACCCTACAATGTTTATAACAAATGCTTGGGAATGTGTCCTCTATCTTTAGTCATTGCTTTCCCTTTCACTCAATCTCTGCAAGCCGCCCAAGAGGAGCTGGAAAGCATGGCCACCATTGCTGAACAGGAGAAGCTGAAGAATCTTGGATTGGAGAAAGAGCTACAAGCTGCCAAACAATCAGGACCCTCAGCTGATTCAGGCTCCACCCCCGAACGGGTCCGAGAGCTCCAGCAGGCCCTTCAGGAAAAGGAGAGGTAATTCAGAAAGAAATTAAATTACTGAAACATCAGTTTACATTAAAAAAGTGTCACTATTAACATATCCCTGATATGATTTCCAAAGTGTTATTGAGCAGCTGCGGGTGTCACTCAAGAATCAAGACGCCATGATTGGAGAGCTTCGGAGCAATGACCCAAAACAGCCAATGGCAGAGCAGATGGCACAGCTGAAATCCCTTATTGGCCAAAAAGACAGTCAGCTACAGGTTAGTCTTTTAAGTCTTCTTTACATAGGCTGCTCTGTGCCTGCTTAAAATTCCTTATGCTGCATAAAAGCCAGATTAAGTTATCCCTGCTCTGATTCACTTCAGGCTCTAGTATAAAAGTATACAGTTGACATTGCTGTGTAAATCTCATTATACAATCAGTCTAAAGACCCCTAATTTCCAGTTCAGAAGTGCTTCTGTGCTACTTTTGAATTGTAAATTTGGCGTTAGTTTTGTAAAGCACAACAGCTTTCATACATCAAGGTTAATGCTATCTGTTATGCACATGAACAAACTCTGAGTAATGTTTTGTTTATTTTACAGGCTCTTAGGGAAGAACTAGATCGTGGGAGAGAAAATGCAGAAAGAGACAAAGAGGTAAGCAGACAGCTGGTCACATTGTGTTACCAGAATATTCCTCTTTGTGAGTGCATTTATAGAGTCAAATTTGCTTGTAAGCAAGCCAGCATGATGATATTGGCCTGTGTGATTCATTGGGCGGCTGTTTCCTTCATGACAGAAAATTCTTGTAAAGGGAGAAAGGGGCTTGAAGCAATTGAAAGTTGATTCATCCATTTCACCAGCCTTAAAATTTCAGGGGTTTTCTTTGTGCACTCATAAGCATAATAGTTTAAATCTGTTCATTTATCTGATGCACTCTATATAATCCCTATAAAATTATCAGTTAAAGTCCTATGTCGTAATTAAAAACGACAGGAAAGCCAAAGAGTGTGAGAACCCTGTCGAAGGGCAATGTGCTAAGCTGGATTAGCAGATCAACAGCAGTCTGTGACTGTAGCAAATGGAAATCAAACATGAAAAGTTTGGACAGTTGTGTGCATTTGTTTGGGTTCCAGTTTTCAAACTTTTGACGTTAGGATATTCTGGGTGTTCGACATGCAATAGTTTATGAGGTTTGTAAGTGATTTTTAGTCATTGCTAGGTGGTTGTTATGTGTTCTGGGCAATGTCAAGAGTCCACTCTAAAATTTCTGATATTCTGCTCTGTAGATATGGCTGAGGTACCTCCTTCAGTGCTAATCTGTGAAATTTTCAGGTGAACAAAGATGTGCAATCTAAAATGTCTATAGCAAAAAAAAAAATTGGGACTAGTTATGCATCAAAGATTAATACTTGGTGTTTGGGGGTTTGTTTAGATCATCAGAAATATACTGTTTCATGCATATGTTCCATACAAAAGTGTGACCTGCAACATTCTCAAGTCACAGCAGGAACATCAGTGGCCCAAATACAACTCTTCTCATCGGACTCCTGCTGAGCTGAGTGGATTACTCTGTGTGTGTGTGTGTATATGTGTGTGTGTTAGCAGACGTTGCGCACATCACTCAAAGGATTTCCTGTGTGTGCTTGTGGATTAAAGGGTTTAAATCTGCGTGTGGGCAGAGCATAGTCAGCTCAGATTCAGTGCAGAGCAAGACGGAAGGAAAAACACTGAGGCAGATGCATAGCAAGATAGCATGCGTACAGATCAGAAAATTGTAGTGTCGGTCTGGTGAACATGCGTGACCCATGCCGTGTATGTGGCGTGTGTGTGCAGGGCGGTCAGTGTCGCTGGTTGTTCAGCGCATGTGGCCGTCTGAGGTTGGCGGTCATCCTTTCGCATGTGTTGGGCTTGGAGTTGCAACGAGACGGCCGCAGCGAGTTTCTCTGCGGAAAATGCGTGTTTTTACTCGAGCGCATTGTGCAATGCGACGTCGCCATTGGACAGCTGCAGGAAACGCATGCTGCTCAGCTGCAACGGATGCAGAACGAGAGAGATGGACTGAAAGCGCAAATCACAAACAAATACAGACAACATAACCAACACAAAATAGGTGGAAACGTACCTCTTAAACAGGAAGTTCAGACTGGAGCAAGCTTAAATACTTCAAAGCAACTGCAATGCATTCGGCGACCTCAACCGGTTCAACCAAAGCAGCAACAAACACGGATTGCCAGCATCCAAGACACACTAGGAAGAAGTCAAGGGCTTGTTTCTGTGAATTCAGGTGGTGACGGCCAACAGGAGCAGTTTAAAGGTCGATTGAGGAGATGTGTGAGTCTTGAGCCGCTTAGTAAAACGGATCGTTCTCAACGTTTGAAATTATGTTCTTCTTCAAATAAAAATTCAAAAACCACTGGTGTGCCGGTAACCCGATCTCGTTCTCTTAGTCAAGACTACTTGGACGTCGTTGAAGAGTGCTTTAATTTCACGGTCAACTTCCCTCCAATCAGTGGCCCTGGAGCAGTATGACCACGCCCACATCAGTGCATCACCTCTCAGACAGACACGCCCACTGAGAGGCTCCACCCCCACAACTGTAGAAACAACCTCGCTGGTGTGTGATATACTGCAGCTCTTGAAGAGTGTGCAAGGAGTGCGGTGTGTCCCACGATGCAACAGTAGCAAGATTCCAGTATTAAAATATCCAAGTTATATACATGGAAACACCCACAGTGGTGTGTCTTGGAAATTGAAGCTGGAGAGTAGTCTGAGAGAGATGGAGGAGGATTTTAATGATGAATACACACCTGTTAAACAGGAGGTACACTGCTTATACACAGATTTTGATGACTCTCTGCCTTCTCAAATTTTACCTAGGATATTAGGGCACTGCTTAGCAGTTTTTTAGCAGCAAATTAAATACATGTTTTTGTTTGTTGCAGGTGTTTGTTGAAAGGCAGAATGAACTGAGCAGATTGGAGCAGAAAACCAGACAGCTGACCGAAGAACTGAACACGGCCAAAAGCAGCAGCCAGACCCTCAAACACACACTAGAAGAAACAGAGAGAGAAAAGAAGGTAAATACTCTGCTGAAAAACCCTCTCTGCATATAAGCAAACTATGACTGGGTTTCTATTGGTAACTTAACATTTTCCCTACTTGAAATAATATAATGAAATCATATTTAACTGATATATAACATATTAAAAACTTGAAATTTATTTCTGCTAGTTTGCTTTCATTTACTTTAATTTGATGTACTAAAATAACAAACACTAAAGCTGAAATAAAAATGAATAAACTAATAAAAAAAAGACAAAAACAAACAACGAAGGTACTAAAACCTTAACTTAAACCAAAATGAAAACAGAAAATGAGAAAATCACAATAATACTAAAATAACAGAAATTACATTAGCCTCTTTAACATTGCCAGTAATAATTTTAGAAATTGATTCCATGCATACATGATTTCTAAGCAGTAAATTATTGAATTAACACCAAAGTATTGTGTTAAAGTCTCATTGGGTTCCTCTGTGTTTTAGGCTCTTTCTGATGAGCTGCAGGAGAGAGAGATTCAACTGGCTGCAGAGAAGAAGAACTCTCTGAAACGAGACAAAACCATCCAGGGCCTCAGTCTGGTTCTCAAAGAGAAGGAGAAAGAGGTGTGACCCAGTCAACATTGAAACAGATTGATTTTTCTTTTCTTTTTTTTTTTCTATCAACAAAATTACAGTGTTAGAGAACAAAACAAATAGGGAAACTCAGAGGAAAATAAAACAAGTACATAAATAAAAATGACAATTTATATTAAAATGTTTCTATATGGCAGATTATTAAAAACGTTTTTATTGGAGATTTTATTGAACTAATGATAATAGAAACAAGTCTGAAGCAAATGTTTTACAGTTGGGTTTAAATTTAAGCAATCTTTCTTTGTTAATGTTGTATTTACTTGACAGTGGTTTTATAATGTATTTGAAAACAATCTCAAATGAATTGATTTTTCACCAAAAGCTAGAATGCTTTTGACAACAAAAACTACTATAAAATGTGATTTTACCTATATTTATCCTTCTTTATTTCATTCCTTCAGATTGAGGATCTATCTGGTGATCTTGAAGAGAAAGATCAGGCTCTGGCTAAGGCTCGAGAGGCCCTTCATAAAGCCAAACTACAGAAATATCAGGTATGTGTGATTGTGCACTTTTCAGTGGTGAGTTCGAACAGATTGACAGCTGGAGCTTCCAAGTTGCTCCTCATCACTAATATAGTAGATGGGTGCAGGATTTGTGTAATGTGTGCATTATGTTCTTCCGTTTGTTCCAGGGGGCTGAAGACCAGCAGTCTTTACTCCTGGAGCAGCAGGCTGAATTGTCGCGGCTCCAGGCGGAGGCTCACTCCTCGCTGCTGGAAGCCCAGAGGCTGCAGCGTGTGCTCGGCAGCAGAGATTCAGAACTGTCCCTTCTTCAGCACGCCAAACTAGAACTGGAAGAAGAGCTGGAGCAACTACAGCAACAGAAGAAGAAGGGAGACAAGACCATTAATGTGAGTAGCACAGACACACATGCTGAAACAAAAAAAAAAGCATTGCAATAAATAGCTGTATTTAACTAAATACTTAAATCATTACAAAGAAAAATTACATGTGACAAATTAAAATGCTCAGGTGAAACAATTTTTATATATTTAATTAATTAAGTTACTTTCGTCTGTTTATTGCAGGATCTTCAGAATCAGCTGAAGAAGCTAAACGGCGCTCTTGCTGACAGAGAGAACGCTCTAGAACAACAGCGTCTAGAACAGCAAGAACAAAACCGCGCTGCTGAACAAAAACTACAGAACACCATAGAACGACTCACAGCTAGCCTGAATCATAAGGACCAGCAGCTGCAGGTACACACAAACACACACAGAGCTTACACACAACACCTCTCTGCTTGCTTACTTATTCCTGTTTTTTTTTTCAGGACTATATGAACATGGTTAAAGATCTGGAGAAGAACAAAACTCATGAGGAAGGTGATCCCATGGTGGATAAACTGAGAGCACGACTGAAGGAGAAAGAGAAAGCACTTGAGGTTTGTGGCTCTTCCTTTATTGTTTTCTGTATTTATACACAAGTTTTGAAGGTACAGAACTGTAAACAACCTGCTTAACTCAGATAATGATTCCAGGTGGATGGGTGCATGTTAATGATTTGTGTTTCTCCGTTTGTCTCAGTAGAATATTAAGCACAGTTGTCAGCCTTGATATCATAAATATTGACCACTTTAGATTTTTGTATGCTTTATTCTCTGTAAGCAGAAAGCCATGAATGAGAAGTTTGCAGCCGTGGAGGAGAAAGAAAATGAGATCCATTTGCTGCAGCTGAGCTTGAGAGAGAAAGAAAGAGACGTGGAGCGTCTCAACAACCTGCTCTCACACAACGAGGAGACTATCAATGTAAGAGTGTTTTTGTGTGATAGAGAGATTTTGCATTGGTAAATGTTTAATTTCTTCACATAAAGGTTTCTTAAGTGCTTATCTAGAATCCAATGCTAATGGTTTCTCTCTGTGTAGAGTTTTGATGCTCTAATAAAGGAAAGAGATCTCGAGCTGCAGCAGCTGCTGAACTCGCTGAAGAATCTTCAGAGGTGTAAAGACGAGACTGAGCAGAACCTCCAAAGAGCTCTGAGAGAGAAAGACGCCATTATACAGCACTTACAGCAAGCACTGGACAACAAAACGAGAGACATGGAGGTACAACACTCACAGTTTTAGGTGCAGACACGAGTCAGAATTTGGTTAGTGTGAAGGCATTTTTCCCTCACTTTCCAGGATATGGCCAATAGGATTCTGAACCAATCAGAGTCTCAGGGTCGTGACATTGCAGAGCAGATGAGTCAAAGGTTAAAGGTCACAGAGGCGATGCTGTCAGAGGCAGTTAAGGACAGAGAGAGGCTAGTGACCGAGAACCAAACTGCTGTAGAAAATCTGCTGGCCACAATCAGCAGCAAAGACCAGCTTCTGAAGGTACTGAATGCCAGTGTTATTTCATCGCTTTGTTAAAAAATATTTGTATTAATTTTTAATTAATTTCATGTTTAATTGAATTTCATTTTTAATTTCATTTATTTTTGTATTTCAATTTTTACATCAATGTGTGTGTGTGTGTATATATATATATATATGTGTGTGTGTGTGTGTGTGTGTGTATAAGAAAATATTTAAAATTTAAACATTTAAATTGTTAAACACTAATTCCAAATATGTGTACTTTTTGTGGTTCTGATGCACTTGTACACTAATGCTTGATATGTGTACTTATAAACATAGTTTCCAATGCGTCATAAATGTCTGTTTTATGTTTGTAGGAGAGTGCGGAGTGTCACGTACAGGCTCTGAATGATCGTGCAGGAGAATTGCAGGATCTTCGTAAGGAGTTGACAGACACACAGCTGCAGCTCAGAAACGCACAGAGACTGAACGCTACAGCAACACAGGACGGTCACCTGGAGACCGCTGAACTTCGTGCAATGTTGGCGGAAAAGGATGCCCTCATTAATGTGAGACTTTGACCTGTAATCTTTTAATCACAAGGCTGTTTTTACATTTAAATTGGTTGCTTAGTCCGGAACTGGAATTGCTTTATTGTGCGAAAAACCTTCAACCTTCCTTGTGATAAGTAAATGGCAAGTTATGTTGTTCTGTTGGTTTCATAGAAGCTGCTAGACCGTGGACAGGAGAAAGATCGCATCCTGTTGGAAATGAAGATGAGTGGAGCTCTTCCTCCTCAGGTGCTGGAGCTCAGACAGACCATTGAGGTGCTGCAGGAGAAACTTGAGGAGAGAGAAGGTGAGAGTGGTTTTACAGTAAAGGTGCACATATGGGCAGATAATGGTGATATTGGAAAAAACAGGTATTGTCAGAAATCACTTAAGTTCAACTTAAATTGTATCTAGACATAACATTTATGTGTGTGTTTGTAGCTGAACTAAGCAGGCGAAACAGTGAGGAAACTCTGGATATAACAACAGTCAATAGGAAATCTGCGGTGGTTTTGAAGAAAGAGCTCATACAGAAAACAGAAGCTCTGAACGCCGCTCTGAAGAGAGAGAACCAGCTCAAGGTCTTTAATTTGAGATCTTTGGGTTTTGGGTTTGGGGTTTTTTGTGTTTCAGCATTTGAAGTTTTTAAAATAATTGTGTGTGTTTGTGACAGATTTCTCTAGCAGAGCTTCAGTCAGTGGTCTCAGAACTAGAGACGCGATTAGAGGGACAGACGGCCAATATCGAGTCCCTTACATCAACACTCAACACTAAAGAAGAAATCATTACTGTGAGTATAAATCACACTCACATATACCGCCATTCTAACTTTTGTGGTCAGTAAAAATATATTTTTTTTTTTTATGAAAGTAATTAATACTTTTATTCAGCAAGGATGTATTAAACTGATCAGAAGTGACAATAAAACATTAAACAGTAAAATATTAATCTTTCAAGGCATACCGGAGCATGAGCATCTGAGGTTGGGTTACAGTATATGCTTTAGTCTGATTTTGTGGTTCTTTGCAGGAGCTGCATCAGCGTTTGTCTCAAAGAGGGGATAGTCGACTTCCTCTGACCCGGGATCAAGCGTCCCAGCCGGGTGAAAGCGAATGCAGCATTTCCTCTCTCCCTCAGAGAGAAAGAACCATCATTGGGGGAGATCGCCAACAACAGGTGCATGTGAACACATGCATGCATTCTTTAAGCTGATAAATGTTAGCATCTCTAATGTTGAATGCCTTTCTTATTTTGTAGGAAGTTGCATCTCTATCTGATCAGCTGAATGAGCAGACGGAGTTAAACCGAGCTCTGAGAGCTGAGCAACATCTCTACTCTGACCTCATCAGAGCCGTCAAAGAGCGTGACAGGTGTGTGACCCCTAAAAGGTCACATCTGCTGTAATGTGATGTTAAACACTTGGGACCTATATTTTATTGATGCTGTTTTTTTTGTTTCAGTGTTGAGAGGCTGCAGGCACTGCAGCTGGAGCTCACAGCTGTATCACTTCTCAGACAGCAGCTGGAAAGTGGAGTCCAGACGAACACAGAGCTGAGAGATCAGCTACAGAAAGAGATCCAGAGAGCCAAACAGAGAGAAGGTGCAGTACAGACAGAGAGTGCAGAAAACCAATCAGATGTCATGCTCTAATCTCCCAAAATACCAAAAGAAACTTTTAATTGTTCATCCAACAGTGATGCAGGGCTATAGTCGGTTCAAGGTCAGAGCTAACGGCTCATTCAGCTTTTACATCATTGTCCTTGTTCATCCCCACATAACCATGCTTTTTTATGTATATGAAAGCTTGCATTTATCTTTATTCTGACTTGTATGTTTGTTCTGTTTTGTTTTGTGTTGTTCTGAAATTTTCTGGCATTCCTGTCTATCTTGTTCAACTCATTTTTTCTGTCATCTATTCTGTTCATTCATTCCTCTGTGATTATTTATTTATTTATTTATTTATTTATTTATTTATTTATAGATAGATAAAATATTATTTGTAATAAAGTGTTTTAAATGTCTGTGTGGCTCATCAGCACTAAAACACTAATAATACATTCACCTCATCCCACCCTGCCATGTACACATATATGCCTTCACTTATTCAGCCTGTTTATTTCTTTCTGTGCATACCTATGAAAACCTTTCCAATCCATTAACAATTTACAATCATCACAAGATCCACATATACTCACCATTTGTTAAGTTCCATGCTTGCATATGAATGCAGAAGAGATGGATCAGACAGTTTCCAAATACACTGAATGCTGAAAATGAAATGCATTTTGTCTGTTTCTGCTCCATTTACTCATCATCCTTTGGTGTCCATCTGCTTTGTTGGATTGTGGCTGTGGTGATGCCTTTTCCAGCCATCACAAGATAAAATAAAAACCTGCAATATTAGTGCTATTTCAGTACTATATATAAATATATATAAATATATATGTGTGTATATATATATATATATATATATATATATATATGAGAGAGAGAGAGATTTTTTTAAATTAGCTTCTAGTTCGAGTTAATAGGCTAATTAGTTCTAGTTCAACCAAGTACTTCAACCTAAACATTTGTCAACATTTATAATTTTCTAAAATATGTTTTAATTCTTTAATTTTATTTTAAATATTTTTAATAGTTTAATAGTTCTATTTTATTTTTTAATTGTTTTAGTTAAACAGGAGCGGATCAGGTCAAGAGAAACTTATTTATGTGATAATTTAACTATTTTATTCCCACTTCATAACTTTTGAATTTAATTCAAATTGAATGTGATGCTATTTGCCAATCATCTTTCAGTGCACTCTCACAAAACAAACAAATGCACCTGATTAACTTTCCTATTAACATTCCCATTAACTTTCTACCCATGTCTTGCTGTGGCTCTCGCTTTCACCACTCAGTTGTCTGTATGCTTTAAGTTTCAGTTGAAACTTACAATAAAATTTCTGCATAAAATAAATATGCATTGACATAGCATTTAGTGTGTATACTTTTCTATGACGCAAATTCGATTTATTTCATATACTGATTATGCACCCATCCACTTCTTATTATAATCATTTCTTGTGTTTTCTCAGCTGTTCTTTGAAGACTAAGGAAATATGCAGAGAACAAAGTTAAAGTTGTACATGCATATATATTGAATGTGTTTGCAGTGTTACTAACTGCATGAGTATACATGTGTGTGCAGGTTCAAACCCTTCAGAGTTAGAGAGCATGCGTGATGCACTAGAGGAAGCCCAACGCTGGAACGCCTCTCTGCAAGCCAGACTGGGACAGATCCAGAACCGGGGAGGAGGGGTTGGACAAGCCAACGATACTAGTGTGTTCATGTGTCATACGTATCATTTGTCCATTCTTAATTAAATTAGTTAAGTTATTTTAGTTCATTTGACTTTAATTAATCTGATGATTTTAGTGGACACGCTGAGTTTGATTGGTGATCAGACGTCCTATATGAGTATATGTGTTGGCGAAGGGCCAGAGGAGGAGCTCCAGCACTTGACCATTGAACAGCTCAGAATAAAGGTGAGTGCCTAATCGCCAAGTGCTATGCAATTTTTGTCAATCAAAACTGAATGATTTACATTTTCCTCTTATTTTCAGGTTTTAGAGCTTCAGGCAGTCAATGCCGAACTGCAGAATAAGCTGCTTCTGACTGAGAAAGACATCGTGGGTAAAGATCCAGTAGACTATCAGAAAGAACCAGACCTAATCAACCTCTTAACTCCAGTCAAGGTATTAAAGGTCACAGTGAAATTTTTAAAAAAATATATATATTATTAGTTTTATGTCTTATATAATATTTTTGGAATACATTTGTGCAAAGCCGACATTTGTAAAATGCCAATGTAAAATGGGGCCCAATTTCTTACCTCCTTTTAACCTCTTGACCTTTAACCTCAGACCTTCTGATTGTGTGCTTTCGTGTTCCGTTTATGATTGACCTCTGTAGTTGTACTTGTACTGTAGTTGAGTTTCTAGTTTTCTAACATTAGTCAGCGGTAGGTAGGACCTTCTCTAGAAGTTTGTTTCTGTAACATGTTTGTCTGCTGAATGAGTGGTTATGTATGTGTCTGCGGTTATTTTATTTTTTCCTCCCCTCTAGTTTTCTCTTTCTTCCGTCCCTGCTAACCCCAGTTATCTCCTCTCTCTGTCTTTCTGACTTATTTTCTTACCCATGATCACCTGCAGCCGTCCCATCCTACCGTTACTGTGTGCTTTCTTTATATTCTGTTCCATTTTGGCATTTTGTGTTGTTAAGTCATGTGTCACCAAACATGCCATTACTGTAGCAAACACCGATACAGCAGAAACCAACTTCTGAAGATGATGTGACACTTATGCCACCAAACATAAAGGTAAGAGAAATGGAAATAGATCAGTCAGTTTTGAAAAATATACTGTAATCTTAAACCTCAAATTTCAATCTGGAAAACACCGTAGTCTTGTTTTGGTATTTACTGTTGTCCCATGTGTTGTTGATCTCTAAGGAGAGATGTGATGAGGCAAATCGTTCTCCAGAGGATGTTGGTGAGAGTAATCAACCATCACAGACTCAAAGAGAGAAAAGTGGAGTACAACTCACATCCAGATTCTTTAGGGATGAATCGGAAAAAGCAGAACTCCGATCCCTTCTCTCAGATTTCGGAGCGGAATCAGTCTCTCAACTCCGGTATGTTTAAGATAACTAAGTATCCACATTGTAGCTTTGTATGTCAAATAAAACTTTTAATTGTTGCAATTTGTAGGGAGCAAGTGGCCAAACTCCGGGTGGAAGCGTCTGAACTCCGTGGACTTTTGAAGGAAGAAAACGCCACTGAGTCCAAAGAAAGCGCAGAGAGTTCTGGAGAAAGCGACAGCCATGGAGACTTGCACCAAACCGTGAAGGTGCTCCGCTCAGAAGCCAGAAGTCACCGAAAGATAATTCGACTGCTAAAAGAGCAGCTGCAGCAGAACTCTGCCTCAGATGCTAGAAGTCAGCTTGACCTTAAGATGATGGGCAGCAATATGAAACAACTGCAGACAAACCATGAAGATCTGCAGAGACACACCAGCACACTGGAGAAAGAAAACAAATCAAGAGAAAGGAAAGAAATGGAGGAGAGATATGAGAGAAGAAGGCAGGGCCAAATCACCAAATCCAGCAAGAATCAGAAGCAGCACATGGCCAGACATGCAGTGAGTATCAGTCACATATGCTGCCGAAAAAACGTTGAAAGTCTAGCTTTGGTTGGTAAATGGTTGGTAACGGTTGTGGGTTCAAACCTACCAAGAAGCAATTATACCTCAGTCTTCAACTTCCGGAGCAGCCTGGAATTGGGTGCCATGTTCAAGGACTCAATAGTGGCTTATTGCATGCAGGAACTGAACAAGCAACCATCCAATTACCAACCCTATTATCCCAGGGTTGCCCAGTCCTGTTTCTGGAGATTTTCCTTCCTGAAAAGTTCAGCTCCAACCCTGATTAAACATACCTGAACTGGCTAAGTAGGATCTTCAGAAGCATTTGATAATTACACACAGGTGTTTTGGAAGCAAGGTTGGAACTGAGCTCTTCAGGTTGGTAGAGCTTTAGGAACAGGATTAGGTAACCCTGCTTTATCCAGTAGGGCTAGGTTGACAATACTGAATTCTTGATATTGATTTTAATTAACCGATAACTGTTCTTTTCATTAAGAAGAATTGACATGATTGACCTTATATATTCCCAAATGAATCTTTACTGAATCAAATCAAGAGCTTTTGAATCAAAATTGTATCTATTCATGAAACACCCAACCCTATTATCCAATATGACACACCATCCCTTCTTCCCACTTCTTCTTGCCTTTAGTGTGGAGATGCATCCAAACCGTTCTTTACTGCTTCTTTGTCTTTTTTCAAAAGTGAATAATCCGTAAAATAATCCTAATATCATTTGTTTTAGGCATATGTAAAGTCTCGGCTACCAGTACCTGTGAGACCCAGTAAGAGTTCTGGGCAGAGTTCGGAAGACCTGAGTGAGCTGAATTTAGGCCACGTTCACCTCAGAAACAAAGACTACCTGACTGGGACGGAAGAGTCTAATTACAGCACGGACAGCAAGATGTCTTCAATATCAGCTCAGCACGGAGACCTCGAATTAGACCACGTTAAAGATGCTAGGCTGAGTCCATCCGCAGGAGCAAAACGAGACACTAACATGAACGAGAATCTGGAATCCGAGCTAATGGCACAATTAGATTTGTTGAATCAAGAATGCCAAGAGAAGGAGGAGCTTATCTTCCGCCTGAGGGAACAAGTCCAGGAATGGGACGAGCTTCAGGCAGAGCTACAGGAGAAGGACAAGCTCAACCGAGAGTACCTGGAAGCTCTACAAGCGGCAGAGTCTACTATTGCGTACCTCACCGCATGCAGCTTGGACTCGGAGTGTGGAATCGGTCAAACAGGAGATGTAACCTTGCAGCAACGTTGTGCAGATCTTCAGGAGGCTGTTGAGGAGAAAGAACGATTCAACGCTCAGCTCTTGGACTGCTTGAACTCTGCAGAATCCGCCATTGCCTTGCTCCGAAATGTAAACACTGCAAGCAGCCAAATGGATCTTGGACAAGAAGACCCAAAATCACTTTGTGAGAGGTTTGAGGACTTGATTGGACAGATCAGAACTTCCCAGCAAAGCGATGGCAGGTCAAAAGACTCTCACATCCAAGAGGTTGGTCCAACACTAGGACCTGATTCTGAGTTACAGCGGCAGGTGGACTTACTGCAGGAGTCACTGTTGCAGCAGTGCAAGATGAATGCAGAGCTGCAGGAGAAGCTCTGGACTTCAGAAGCAGCTGTCAGCACCAAGCACAACAGCGCACCCACTGGTCTGGAGGGGAATTACACTTCTGCACCAGAAGAAAAGGTCCTGTCATTGCAACAGTTGACGGACTGTCTGTCTGAGTGCATAAGAGCTGCTGAAGGCGCGGTTAAGTCTATTGCAGACATTTGCTCCAAACCAAACCAGTCTCACGAGGAGATCTTGTCCAGTCCAGAGTTAAAGAAATGTCTGGAGAGGCTGCAGCATGCTCTGCTGGAGAGAGAGTCTCTGGAGGACCCAGTCTGCACTGAGAGGCACCAACAAAAGACAAGCACGCCCATTCAGAACCCTGAGAGTTCTAAACCAGAACGGCAACAGAACGTTCAGGACCCTGTGACCTCACACCAGAATCTTCATAAGAACCTCTTGATGCTTCTCCAGATTTATACTGAGCGTGCTCAGAAAATGAGCAAACTTGAGGAAGCTGTTAGTGGGCGTGGCCAAAGTGGAGGCGGTGGAGATGCACCTGGAAATGAAACTCTGGAGAGGAACGCCCAGATTGAAAGTTTGCAGAAGGCCCTGAAGGAGAAGCAGAGGGCATGTCAGAAATTAGAGGAGAAACTGGCGCTCGCTCAGTCTGTCATCGCTGTGCATGGCTCAAATAAGGAGAAAGAGTCTGATCCGTGCAAAGGTGAAAAGAACACACATGCAACACACTCAGTTGAGGGTAAACACTGCTCAAACTAGCTCTTTTTAATGCACAAAGACACTTTTTTTGTGTATAGCACATGTGATTGTACATTATTTCACCTCAGTATTTATGTCAGGGATTAAATTTTAATTTGTATAAAATTAGCTACATATTGGCATAAGGGTCTGGGACCTACGTACTTAACCTTGTAAAGACTGAAACATAAAATAATGAAATACGTTGAATATCATTTGACACATCAGGTTTTTATGACTCGTATTGTATTATATAGTGAGAAAATGGAGCTTATACTTGTGACAATTCAAAGCGGTTTATATTTATATGGCCAAAAAGATGAATTTCTGGTAGCTTGTAAATCAGTAAAACAGTATAGCAGATACTTACATAAAATGATAAAAATATAACATGTGAGACTATACCTCCCAGTAATATGTCATAGTAAGATGTGTTTAAATGCTTTGTTTCATGATCAAAGCTCTGTAGTTTCAAAATGTATAATGCAGTGCAGTCGAGTGATAATTGAGAGATGAACAAATAAACATTCAACATCCATCAAAATCCTGAAGGATCATATCTGATACATTTCAACATGATTTTCATCTCAAAATATTAATTACAATATAAAAAGTTATTCTTATGTTTACTTTATAAAAGTACTTCATATCATGTTACCCAATACCGACCTGCATTAAGTGCCATTCAGATTTATTACGGTACTATGACAGGCCTGTTGCTTGTTTTTCTGGTTGGGGCTACCGTTCTCAACCCTGCCTGTTTGCTCTAGCAACCCCTAGTGAACGGGATGATAAAGGGGTGCAAGTGGAAGCGCAGGACCTCGGGTATGAAACGAGTGGAAGGAGTGAGACGGAGTTGGAGGGCAGTAGCACAGGTAGACAGGGGAAAAACACTTGTTTTTAATAAGTCTGCATGTGAGGGTTTCTGCATGGAAAGGCAGTTTCAGAATCTCCTGTCTCCATTGATGATCCATGCAAACTGCTACTGACTGCATGATCATAATAAACTGGTGTTACGCTTTGGGTAATTTAAGGGGATAGTTCACCCAGAATTGAAAATAACATTAAATCGCACTGTTCCAAGCTTGTATAACTTTTTACTCCACTTAACACCAAAGTTTAACAGAATGATGGTGCTATTTTTTTTTCCTGTTGGTAAAAATCACAAGGGAGCGTAAACAATTTTTGGGTGCACTTGTCCTTTAACATTGGTTATGTGTTTGTCAGCATGTATTTGTGTGTGCTAAGTTTGTTTTAACATGGTTTGCACCACTTCCACTGCATGACCAATCCATCCCTGATTTAATAATGTAACTAATGTGGCATCCTTGAGGGCTGTAACCTCCTTCCACCATTGCTGTAATTAACTTAAATCCAGCTTTTTATATCTTTGTATGTGTGTTTTCTTTGTCCTCTGTGTGTTTGATGTCACTATCAGATGTGGACGGTGTTTTGCGGTTGGTTCCCACTCTGCCTCCTGTCCTCACGGGCAATCAGGACCGATTTTCTCCCGACACTACCGCTTCCAGCCCCTCGTACCCCAGCTCTCCTAGCCTGAGCTCCCCTCGACCCTCCGACCCTCACGCCGACCCCACCCTGCACATCCAGCAGCTCAGGTCACAGATCGAAGGACAAAACAAAGTCATCCAGAACCTCCAGAGGCAGCTGCGTAAGAAGTCTTTGTCGTCTGAGCTCCTGAGTGTGACCTCTGACCCCACAGCAGGTGAAGAGGAGGAGGAAACAAAGACGATGAAGGCTCAAATCGCCCAGCTGAGCACTGAGCTAGAAAGAGAGAGAACCCTGAACAGAAGCAGCCAAGCAGGCTCTCCCTCCAGGTAGCTTTCATCACCATCTTCATGATCATCATCAATAACAGTATCCTTCATCTTGTGGCTTTTTTATTAAATGTCATCCTCTCTCTCTCTTTCTCGGCAGGATTGAGTCTCTGGTCCAGTCTCAGGCCCGGGAGTTGTGTGAGCTGCGGGAACAGATCCGTGTGTCTCGTGGTTTGGGTGTGGAACAGCGTAAACAGCTGCTGGAGCTCAGAAGAGCTCTAGAGGAGTTACTTCAGCCTAATAACATGCAGTCCGCTCAGGGAACCCAGCTCAGAGAGCATCTGGATCACAGCCTGAGCCTGCTGGAGAAACTGGAGCAGGGTAAATATACACCAACACAGAGAAAACACTAATGAAGAAGGGTAGAGATGGGAAACTTTGAAGCAGAGGCAGTAATATTCCAGTGTGAACATGGCCATAAATAAACTACTATGTTGAAGTATATGTGTTTTCTGTTATCCTTTTAGTTTCTACAGGAGGGTCTGGTATGGATAATGAAGAAGAATCGGAGTCAGCGATGAAGCTCAGGTGAGAACAGCTTTCAGCTTCATATCAGATAAGAACGATGCACAAATACTGAAATCTCAAGTATGTAATAGAGGAGAAATGGAATGGAACACCGCATTAGTATGCATGGTTACACTGGTGTACACTTTAGTCTGTAGCTAATATTAGCCATTAATCCAGCTGGTGTTTGATGACATAGTCTTTGGCTTCCTCCCAACAGCGATTGTGAGTGGGTGTGGGGGGAGCTACAGTACCTGCGCTCTCTGCTAGAGGGTGTCAGAGAACGGCAGCAGCTACAGATGGTTTATTTGTGCAGGCAGAACCAGAATCTTGCCATTAGCACACAGCATTACATTGATCTGTGAGTGCTGCCTGCAAGGGCCCGTGTGCAGTGCAGTGTGATTCTTACCTCTATAATGGAAGTCTTCCTTAGAGTCATTTAGGTTTTGTTTTTGTGTATAATTTTCTCTTTGGGTGACAGTCTTTATGCCCAGATTCAGGCTCCATCCCAATTCTTATACTATCCATATTATATAGTATGAAAGATAATGATTAATGTGTCACAAATTACCAAAAGAAATGTATGTAAAAAAAAAAAAAAAAAAAAAATCATTTTTGGGGTGGAGTATCCCTTTAAGGCATAGTGTTTATTTTTTGAGATTTTTAAAGCATGCATCCATGTATGATTTTTAGACTAGTACAAGTATAGGATTTGGGGTTTAGCCTTACTCTTTCACTTCCTAATTTCCCTATTATCTTGTGTGTTGTTGTGGTATTGTTGATTTGTTTTATTGTGTCCCTCTGATAGTTTTGTTCTCTCTATAATTGTTTGTGTGTATGACAGACTCTCTGCAGAACTACAGGAGAAAGACCAGCTCATTCATTCTCTGCAACATCAACTGCAAATGCAAGTTCCCAGAATGCACCAGCACTCCGACTCTGAGATGAGTGACAGGCTGTCCAGCGATGGCACCACCTCCTTCCACGACAGCCCTCCTGCTCTCCGCAGGCATACCCCCAACAGACCTCACACAGGTAACACTCTCCTCATCAGGTGTAAGTTTTTTTCTAAATGTGTCTGTTTGTATCTCAGCTAACACATCAGAATGCCAAATTAGAACTGAATGTTTGTGAACCAATCCAGTAAAGTTCTTTAATGTTTTATCAACCTGAAACAGACTCCTTGCTAATAGATGAATGTAATCTCAGTTCAAGACGGAGCACCTTTTAAATCAAGCTGAATTATTTATCAAGTAAACCATCACATGGGGCTCTTGTTGACTTGCCAGTGACCTCTTGACCTGGAGAGGAGATGTCGACCGATAGTGGATTTTGCAGATACCGATAGCTAGGTTGGACCACACTGCCCGATACAGATTAATTAACCGATAGTTTTTAAAATGGATACTGAACAAAAACTAAAATAGTGCTTTATTTAAAAAAAAAAACAGTACTGAACCATACAAGTAGTAGTAATAATAATAATAGTAATAATAATGATACTAGTAAATGTTGAAATTAACACACTCTAACAAGGAACAATACTTACACAGCTTTCATTAATCTTAATGTTACAAATGGACTCTTATTTTAAAGCGTTACCATTTCATTTCAACAGTCATGCTTTAAGATGCACATCTTTAAATATATACACAGAGGCCATAGCATTACAATTATACCAGCACAATTCATATTCTCACACTGTAACTGCTTCTATTCTTGAACAATTAATGATTATCTAATCAATATAAAAGATCAGTGCTGAGTCTAGGAGAACTCACCGGTATCTCACACACTCCGGACGCGTCGCATTCAACTCGTGCAGCAGTCTAAAACAGTTTATTTAATCACCAAACGGACACAAGTTTACTTCAAGAATGAACAATGAGGCATAGATCAGTTTGAAGTTCAGTGTTTAAAAAATGGAGCAAATGGAAAGAGCGATCTATTTTATAGCTCTATAGATGATGCATACAGACTTTATTAGAGACACAGAAAGACAAACTTTTGGATGAAAATGCTCAATATACAATTCATTATGTACATTAACAACGATTCGGGGCAAATATAATGTAATTTAATGGAAAACTATGTGAATGACGCTCTGTGGCGCCACAGGATTTTCTGTCAGCTGCATTTAAATCCACGTCTGAAGTTTCTCGCTCTGTTCAGCGTGCAGCATCAGTGTCTAAACAAATAGCACATGCTGTCAGTGATTTCAACCACTAGAGGCCGCTCTCGCACCGAATAATGAAAACAGACCCTTCTCAGCCGCTCCAGCAACAGACGCAACCCAGAAAACTAACAGCATGGATTTTTGCAGATAACTAATTGTTCCAGCAATCAACTATCGGTGCCGATTAATCGGCCAAACCGATACATCGGTCGACCTCTTTTGATTTAGTTATATTTTCAAATAACTTTTTTATTTTTTTTTACTTTCTGTTTTCATGTTAGTAATTTTTTAGTGCTTTTGACTTTAAATTTTTTTATTAAGCTTATTTTTTTGTTTTAGTAATTATTAGTAAACTCTTATAATATTTATTAATACTTGACCTTTTTTACTTTTAGTAATTATTTTTAGTAATACAATTTTAGTTGTTTATTTTAGTATTTTAGTTTATTTTAGTAATGTTATGTGCTTTTGTTTTTATAATTTCTATTTAGGTGTTTTTTTTTTGGGGGGGGGGGGGGGTTTATTTGAGTAATTTTAGTACTTATTTCAGTCCGTTGCCATAGTAAGTTTAGTTTACATTTCTAATTTTAAGTTTTAAATTCTGTTTGTTGGTGTGATGCATAATTACAATATTACAGCAAAACATTTTTATTATTTATCACTGATTGTGTCTTTTGAGGTGTTTTAGTCAAACCATGTTTGCTGTCTTGATTAAATATGCATTTATCTATTTTCGATAATCTGTGGTCTTGTTGTCGTGTAGTGAAACAGCAGGAGCTGAGGCTGGTGTCCTCTTACTAGCCCTTACAGATGCATTATTCAGTATGCTCTTCACTAAAAGTATTGGCACAAGATGCTGGATTAACACTCATAGCACTACACTAGCAAACAGAAGGAATTTGTTACTCCTGATCTCTCTTCAGAACGGCCTGGTTCAGGTTTCCCAGCATCTGGGACACAATAGATCAAGAGATTGGAGATGTATTCAGTGAACACCTGATGGACTGCACCATATTTGCAGGTTATTTAGCCCTAACGCTCTTAGAGACGAGAGTATCTAATGTTAAGCTGAATTGTCGTTTAGACAGGATATACGTTTGTGAGAATGTTACAGATGTGCTAAACTTTCCACTGGATTGAAACTATCCTGAGATCTGGCGTTTTAGTGAGATCAGGTCTAGGTTAACAGTAGCTCGGCTCTGGACATGAGTGAACAAATTGTGCTCCACAACGCCGTCTCTCGTAACATATAGAAAAAAGCTCAAAAACTCCAAAAAAAAAGATAAAAATTTTTTAGCATTAATGTCCAGTCCTGCTGATTCCTTGCTGTCTTGAATTATAGGTTAGGCTTTAGTAACAGAAGTTGATGTTTGTACCAGTGTTATTTTAGCACTATGTATGTACTATTTCAATATTTTTATTTTTGTGTATTTGTGTTTTACAGATTGTTTCAAATTCTATATTTATGTGCTTTATTATTTTTAATATTTCTGTTTAGCTTAATATTATTATTCCCATTTTAGTGTTAGGTGCATAGTACTTTAATTTATTTAAGCAACATTTCTATTTCTAAAATTTATATTTTATTTCAACTTTAATTGCCATATAGTTTTGGATTTAGTTAATGATTAAATTGGTAGCAATATTTGAAACTGTGTTTTAAGACATTAAGCTCAACCTGAAGTCAAATTAACAGTTTACTTTATTAATAAGTGTCCCCTTATTGTGCTTTGTTCAGCAGTGCATGTTATTATAAAGACACAAAATATTGCTTTCATTATCATAAAAAGTATTTATAATGTAGATTTCTGAAGGATCATGTGACACTGTAGACTGGACTAATAATGCTGAATATTCAGCTTTAATCACAGCAATAAAATACATTTTAAAATATATCCAAATAGACAACTGTTTTTTTAAATTGTAATATTTCACAATATTACTGCTTTTAAATAAATGCAGCCTAGGTGAGCAGAAAAGACCCCAAACTGTTGAATGCTGATGTGTCTAATATACCTCATACTTCATTTAATACAATTGAATGACAGCAAAGGAGACATGCACAAAATTGCCGTTTTTGTGCTCAAAATTCACCAAAAATAATTAAATAAGTTATGTGCAAAATGACTTTATGGCTCATGCTTATTCTTGTATGCAGTTGTAAACTAATCTGTTTTGCCGTTTCTTGCAGGGCTGAAGGCAACCAATGGCGATGCATTTTCAGATACACGGCTGGTTTCTGGGGACGTGGACGATGATGGAGAGGGGAGTGTCCGAATGCTGCAGAGGGAAAATGGCCGTCTCCAGGAGCAGCTGAGAAGCAGTGAGGAACTGAATGCTACACTTTGCAGTGAGCTGGACCTCACTCGATCTGTCCTGAAGCACAAACCACAGAGCCAGACCGAAGACAAGCAGCCGGAGCAGCAGAACACGCCAGCGAGCAGGACCATCAACTCAGGTCGAGTCAGAGAGATATAACGTTATAGTATGCAAGTAGCTGCAGCATTGACTTCATCCACATACTTATTTTCTTTCTTTCTTTCTTAGATCTGTTAGCAGAACACCTGCAGGAGATCCGAGCGTTGCGTCTGCGTCTTGAAGAGACGATTAGAACCAACGAGAGACTCCGAGAACAGTTAGAAAGAAAGTTACAGGAAGCTGAAAAAGACTCAGGTGAACAGACAAACTCGTATGCATTAATTTCATGTTTTAAGTGGTTTACAAGGCTCCTCAGATCTTCAGATCACTCGATATGTGAGTGTTTGTTTATGTGATCAACAGCCACCAACATCTTCATCACTGGTTCTGAAGATCAGACTCACATCAGCAGTGAACTTCACTTCCTCCTCGCCCAAAACCACACACTCAAAGAGCAGCTCAACCAGGGAGCACGAGGTAGCATGGGCTCTATACTGTTAAAACTACTTACTAGATGTGATCTGTTAGCTGTTGTCACAGATGTGTGTGTGTGTTTTAAACAGATAAACAGAAGGAGAACGACCACCTGAGGGAGACTTTGGCCCGACGAACAGCTAAACTAGAGCTGAGCAGAAAAGAGTGTGAAACACTGAAACAGGAGAAAACGCAACTACAGGACAATCTGTACAGGTAACACATATACAGCACATCCATCTACAGGAAAATGTGTTTCTTATAAAAGAGATCAGCTGCAGATACACACAGTGATCTTGTATCGTGTTATGTGTGTGTTTTTGTATCATGTGTCATTCGCCTGTGTAATGAGTTGCTTTAATTATTGCAATTATTTGTAATCCAGGAGGTAAATGTGTAATTGGCTAATGAGTTTCATGTTACAAAGACACACACTCATTATGTCGTCCCTGAATTTTTTAGTTGTTGCACATCAGTGTTTCCTACGTCTCCATTTACATTTACAAGTATCTTTAACTAGGAACAACCAGTTAATATTTAAACGGTTTTAAAGCTTACGAACATTTGAGCTCACAGCATTTCTCACCTGCTAAATGCCAGTTTTGAGTCTGATTTGATTTTCTGAGTGGTTCAGTTGTTAATGCGGTAAGCTTTGGGACTAAATCAGTAAGTGATTCAGTTGTTGATGCAGAAAATGTTCTGATTCTGTGAGACAGTTGTTAATGCAGTAAGCATTCTCAATGATTCAGGGAAGTGATTTAGTTGCTGATGCACTAATTGTTCTGATTCAGTAAGTGATTCAGTTTCTAATGCAGTAATCATTCTGACCAGTCCAGTTAAGTTATTTTTTTAATGCAGTAGGCCTAGTGAGTGACTATAATCGTTCTGAGTGATTTAGTAAATGATTGTTTTTAATGTTGTAATCTTTCTGACTGATTCAGTGATTCAGTTATTAATGCAGTAATTGCTCTGACTGATTCAGTGATTCAGTTATTAATGCAGTAATTGCTCTGACTGATTCAGTGATTCAGTTATTAATGCAGTAATTGCTCTGACTGATTCAGTGATTCAGTTATTAATGCAGTAATTGCTCTGACTGATTCAGTGATTCAGTTTTAAATGCAGTTATTTTTCTGGCTGATTCAGTGATTCAGTTTTAAATGCAGTAATCTTTCTGACTGATTCAGTGATTCAGTTATTAATGCAGTAATTGCTCTGACTGATTCAGTGATTCAGTTATTAATGCAGTAATTGCTCTGACTGATTCAGTGATTCAGTTATTAATGCAGTAATTGCTCTGACTGATTCAGTGATTCAGTTTTAAATGCAGTTATTTTTCTGGCTGATTCAGTGATTCAGTTTTAAATGCAGTTATTTTTCTGGCTGATTCAGTGATTCAGTTATTAATGCAGGTAATTTTTCTGGCTGATTCAGTGATTCAGTTATTAATGCAGTAATTGCTCTGACTGATTCAGTGATTCAGTTTGCTCTGAATGCAGTGATTCAGTTATTAATGCAGTAATTGCTCTGACTGATCAGTGATTCAGTTTTAAATGCCAGTTATTTTTCTGGCTGTGATTTAAATGACAGTTATTTTTTCTGAGATCAGTGATTCAGTTATTAATGCAGTAATTGAGAGTTGTTCAGTGAGTGAGCGAGTTAATGCAATAAGCATTCTGACTGAATACAGTTGTTAATTCAGTAATTGATTCTGTGAGAGTTGTTCAGTGAGTGAGCGAGTTAATGCAATAAGCATTCTGACTGATTCAGTCTGCAGTTCAGTTGTTGATGCAGTAATCTTTCTGACTTTTTGGTTGAGTTAATTTTTTAAATGCAGTTATTGTTTGCACTCATTCATTGAGTTGGTTGTCCGACAAATTCAAATCTATTTGATTCAGACTAATTTGCAAATTGGTGTGACTGATTCAAATAAAAAGAATCATCTAAAAAGAACAATTTGTTTGACATCGAACATGGTCGCTGTTGCACTGTATGTTAGTTTTGCATGCAACCAGTGAGGACAACATAAAGTTATTTTGAGCGTGCACTGATGTGTGTGTGTGTGTGTGTGTGTGTGTGTGTGTGTGTGTGTGTTTCAGGTTGCAGTGTGAGAACAGTCATCAGAGGCAGCAGTTGTGTGATACCCAGAAGCTCTTGCAGTCTGTGCGTGTGGAGCTGCAGGTGCATGAGCACATGAAGAACTCCACACACACTCACACAGGTGCGTTGACACACTCGTGATGCCTGAACGTGCTGTTGAGGAAGGTTTGAGACTCTGATGCTATCTGTGTGTGTGTGTGTGTGTTCAGGTGAGGGCCGTGGCTCTGGATCTCAGAGCGGTTCAGCGGCGGATCTGAGCGAGCTGTTGGCTGAGATCAGACAGCTGCGTATTCAACTGGAGAGAAGCATCCAGATCAACACCACACTGAGACAGAGACTGGAACAACAGCTGCTGACCCACACTGACCCCAGATCAACCATCAACATCAACTACCTGCTGCCCAAAACAGGTACACACACACACACAGTGCCTTTATTTGAGATGCATTCATTATTGGAGAGTAGTTTTGTTAAAGCATTAAATCTGAGAGGTTACAGTGATATTTAAACCAATGTAACACAAGTGACAGTGCAGTAGCAAAACAAAGTCTTTAGTAAATACTAGTAATTGGTAGAGACAGATTCAAGAAAACAATCATTAAAACAAAAGACAAAAATTTTCTTGTTTCTTGTTTTATTTTCATTCTTTCTTTAATTGTTTTTTTTTTTCATTGTTTTTTTTTCTTTTTTCTTGTTTTGCTCTTTCTATTGTCCTGTCATTCTTTCAATCTATTTTTTCGTTTTTTCTTCCTTTTCAATTTTTTCGGTCTTTCTTTTAAATGTATTCGTTTTTATTTCTGTGTGGTTTTGTTCTTTCTTTATTTCTTTGTGGTTTTCTCTTTCTGTCATTCTTGTTTTTTTGGTCTATCGTTTGTTCTTTTAGTTCTTTTCTTTCGCTCATTCTTTCTTTCGATCTGTCTTTTGTTTGTTTGTTCTTTTTTGTTCATTTTTCTTTTCTCTTTATTTCCTTTCTTTCAATCTTTCCTTTCCCTTTTGTTCTTTTTTGTTTTATTTAATTTTTTCAGTTTATCTTACTTTTTCCTCCTATTTATTCTTCCATCCATTCTTCTTTCTTTTAACAACCCAGAAATGAAATACGGAAAATGCGGTTTCTTCTTTAATGGTTCAAACTATGATGAATAGAATAAGCAGACACAAACTAATTTTCATTATTCACAATTCGTATTTCATAAAAAATCGTAAAAATGATATAAAGCTTGTTTTTCAATGTATATAAATGCTAAATTTAATTTCTACCATTTTTTACTGTCTTTATACAAACGCTAGCGCCCTCTCGCTCTACTGACGTAGCTACCATAACTGTTTTATAAAAACTTTTAGCGTCAATATTTTTATGATCTTAAACATACTGTACACATACTGGTAAAAATAAATAAATAAATAAATAAATTAATAAAAAATAAAAACCGTATAGCCTGAATGCACTGTAAGTCGCTTTGGATAAAATTGTATGCTAAATGCATTAATGTAAATGTAAATGATCTTAAAGTGCCCCTATTATGCCATTTCTAAGGTTCCTAGTGTTGTTTTGGGAGTCTTCTACAATAGGTTTACATGCATGCAAGGTCAAACAACCCTTTCGTTTTCTCAGAATATGCATTTAATATCACCCTCATTTTCCAACGATTCTCAAACGATTTGTTCGAAGCAGTTCTAAGATTCAGTCTCTCTAAACCCATAGCTCCTATGGTCAAGCCTCATTGATTATAACTGATTTTTGAGATCGGGATTAAACTGAAATGAATGACAGCTTTATAATTATTATAGGGAGCGCAGAGCGCGCTTTCTTGGCCAATTTATTCAGAATTTCAATAAATTTAGTTTTTCATGATGCTGTTGGACTAGTGACAGCTGCACGCTGCAAACATCTGCATATAGACTGCAACCAAAATGGTCGCATTTTTCACAGTTTTTTGAGAATGTGCGAGTTTAGATTTGACGTGGTCGCATTTGTGCTAGTGCATGGTCTGCCCTGCTCCAAAGCATCTGCTCCATACTGTAGCAGGAGTCAGATTTCACTGATCACATGAAGAGAGGCGCTTTCAGTGACTGGTATGGTTTATACTTGCAGCATCAGCACGAGCGCGAAGGTGCGAGCAACGCTCGGCAAAAAATGACGCAAATATTAAGGAAATGATGGAAGACGGCGGATTTGGATTTCACACTAAAACAAAATAAAAGACTGCTTCATAAACCAGAGAAGGTGAACATGTTGGTATTCTTGTGGAAACAACAACAACAACAAAAACATGCAAGTCCTGTCAGCGACAGCCAGTTTAGTTTCACTTTCTTTTTGTTTTCAAAAAGCTTGTTATCTTTGCTGTTTACCTCAGTTACGCCATGGAGGCTTTCTTTATTATTATTTGTTGTTGTTGTTGTTTGTTTTTTATTTATTTATTTGATTCCTGGCTGTTTGCTAAACATTCTGTAATTTATTAGTCTGTGTATATAACAGCATGTGGAGCCATGCCTCATCTTACTAGTTTTTGTTAATAAACGTTAGGCTATCTCGTTTGTCATTATAGCTTATATATATATATTATAGTTTTATTGTTGTTGTGCTTTTTAATTAAGTATAACAATTAATCAAACTTTTGTTTTAGTCTTAAAAAATGAAAAGTGTATAGATATAGCCTAAGCAAAACAGACAATTATCTTTTCTTGTAAAAACGTGACACAAAGATCGCTAATTCGAAGTGAAAGCGTCCAAAGTCTGACTTATAACACAGCAAAAGAGGAATTCCCATTCACAAAATTTCAATCACAAATGATACTGATGAAAAAGAACGGGTTGAATGTTGGAACACTCGTTACCATAACTATAAACTATGATAAAAGTTAATCAGCATGCATTGATTAATGCCATGCTGTAGCAAAAAAAAAAACAACAAAAAAAAAAACCTGCGACCAAATGATGTGCTCCTGCGACCAACTGAGAAAGTCGAAAAAACAGAGACCAGTGGGAAGAACGAGTCTAGAGCCCTGTGGCCTAAACACGGCATTATGCGAATGCCACTATCAGTGAACAGGGCAAAAAATATGTCAAAATGTATAAGGTATGTGTAGCCTACACATTGTAGCCTACTGTACGTGCATTGAGCGACCATGAATGGGTCCTCGCCAATAACCCATACAGCACACAAAGTTATGACAAAATTATATCCCAATATATAATTTTATGATGATAGATTTCCCAGGATTCTGCAATGTCTATTTTAAAAATAATATCTGTATCAAGTCTTTGCATTGTTCCAAAGACGGCTCTAGTTCTCAACTGAATGTGCGGGAGAAGCATCACTAAATTTGGCCAAAGAAAACTTGTTAAAATCGACATTTTTCTATATTAATTTGTGCATTTTTCAAATGTTCATTAAAAGTGCAAAAAAATCATTAACAAAAATCTGAAAAGAAGTCAATATTTTACGTTTTCGGGCAGCATTTTGTGTGTGTACGGTTCTAATTTCAATTTTGGTTTTCAGCATAGCATTTAAAAATACAATAACCGTTCATTTTTCGTTTTTTCCGTCATGGTTAAAAAACGAAAAACGAATGGACGCAAAAGTACACGGACCCTTTTGATATGTCTTGTTCTTTTTTGTCATTCTTTAGAAATTTCATTCTTTTTATGTCTTTCACCTTCTTTCTTTCTTTTTCTCAGATGAAGCTGGTAAATCAGATGTTCTTCACTTACATACAGACGCTGCACATGGTACGCATCTTTGACCTTTTCTGTTGTTTGTGTGATTAAAAAGATATTGATCAGTTTATGAACAGATTTACATTGCAGTGATGAATCTAAAGAGCATGAAAGTGAATTAGAAATTGCAGCCTGTTTATAGAACAAATTATGAATTACGTTGTTTATACATCAGTAGTATTTGTTTTAGTGGCATTTTGTAGGTTTGTCAATAAGATAATTATTAAATACTATTTATCATTGTCATTGTCAGCCATTGTTCATATACTTTATATATATTCTTTTAGTAAAATAAAATAATTAATTTTGTTTTATCTAAATAAAAAGAGAATAAAACTAAAAACATTAAGATGCATTACAGTAATGAGCTTGCAGTTGGTGCTTAATTGAGAATAAAATCACAAAATCTTTATGGTTCTAAAAATAGGCTTGAGTTTTCTTTATGCACTTTTAGTCACTTTGGATAAAAGCGTCTGCTAAATGTAAATGAAAATGTTCTTTTGTATGTGACTCCCAAGTTATTTTTGTGAAGTTTGCTCATAAACCCTGAAAATGAAATGGTCATTTCCACTTGTGTTTGTGTTCAGACAGCGGTAGCTCAGTGGACTCTGGTTCCCACGCTCCGTCCCGCCTGGTCCCGGGTCACCGGCTGTGGGCGGACAGACGCGGGCGTCACGTTCTGGGTCTGATCGAGGACTATAACGCCCTGCGCAAACAGATCAGTGAAGCCAAGAGGCTCACTGCAGATCTGGACACACAGATACACGACTGCGGCCGGGTGAGAACACACACACTCTCACTCAGTCTGGTGTGTGTTAGGGTCATGTTTCAGCACTGAATGTGTTTCCTGTGGTGTGTGTCAGGCTGCGGATCAGCTGAAGAGCGTCTCTGGCAGTGTGAACACTATGCAGCAGGTTCTGGAGGAGGCAGCTCGGCTTCTCAAACTGCTCTGGAGAGTCTCACTACCCTCAGGAGACACCACACACACTCAACAGGTAACATGAGGTTTTTATTTAGATAAAGCTTAAATATAGGGTGTATCCACACCAGGAAAGTCTGCTAGTTCACTTGTTTTGGTCAGAACCAAATACAATGTTGATTTAAAAATTTTTTTTGGTGTGGTTCGCTTTCATACTACCCTTTTTGCAAGTGAACAAGAAATTGTAAACACAACCATGTGTGGCAGAACTGAAGAGACGCTGTACAAGATGCAGCTTGTGCGTGCACTTCAGGTGTGAGTCAGAAAGCAAGACGAGACGGCAAAGAGTCGTTTTCTGCAACTTATTGCACTTAACTCTTTTTAACGTCAAGCAATTCTGTGCTATATACGTCGAACCAAAACTTTGACCTTTTGCAACGTTTTGATTTAAGTAGCATATTATTAAAATGATTCAGATATCGCACGCCCTTGTGATATGCATATTGCGATAATTACATTTGCAATATTTCGATATATCGTGCAGCCCTAGTAACCGACATTAAATGCATCATGAAATGTTCCTTTCGTTTTGATAAAAATATAATAAAATGTTACCATCAATAAGTGTGAACTTTATTTATGTGAAATAAAATGCTTTTCAGGAAAATAAACTTCACTTAACTGTTGGCTTATAGGCAAAAAATAAAAATAAAAAATACAATGTTGACATTGTATAATCAAGTTATTTTTTAACAATTTGATTATTCTGTGAAATAAAATACATCTTGTAATATAGTGTAGTATACTAAATTATTTATAAGATGAAATAATTAAATACATGTTGAAGTGTTCCTATCATTAAATAAAAATACAATAAATTGTGACCAGAAACAAGGTGTGAAATAAAAATATAATAAAGTGTGACTATAAATAAGGTGTGAAATTAATCACTTTTAATTAAAATGGTTCAAATTGATAGAAATGCAGTGGAATGAAATTCTTTCACTAAGAAATAAACCCTCATACCAACAAACCTCACAATAATTTATAATTCACACACAATCAATTATAATTCAGTGATTATCTGAAACTTTGTTAGTATAACCATTGCCAGCAGTACTGTGCTAACTGTGTCCCGTTTGTCTGTGTGTGTGTGTGTGTGTGTGTGTGTGTGTCATCAGGAGGAGCTGCTGAAGAGTGAGATCAGTCGTCTGAAGACTCGTCTGTCTCAGCAGGAGCGGATGTTGAGCGGAGCTGTCAAACGCCTCAGATCCTCCAACCAGCTGAAAGAGGGCGTGGAGCGCGTCATCATCGACCAGCGTAAGAGAGCAGCACACACACACACACACTCACTCATGCAGAGTCAACCAACACTGATGTGTGTGCCGTGTTTCTGCAGTGTCTCTGACTCACGGCGTGCTGAAGAGAGCCAGAGGAAACCTGGAGGTGCGTTACCCTTGTGTTCTTTGACATGCATTCGGTGCAGTAGAGTAAACCAAACTCTCTGCTCAGCCTGCGGAAAATTAATCGAGGCTTCCACAAAAATATAAAGCAGCACAACTGTTTTCTTGAGCAGCAAAATCAGCATATTAGAATGATTTCTGAGGGATGATATGACACTAAAGACCGAAGTAATGAGGCTGAAAATTCAGCTTTGATCACAGGAATAAAGTATTTACAATATATTCAAATTCAAACACTCATTTTAAATTACAATAATATTTCACAGTATTACTGTTTTTACCTTATTAATAAATGCAGACTTAGTGATCAGAGGAGACTTCTTTCAAAAACATAAAAAAAAAAAAAATGTTGCACATGATGGTCACAACGAGGATGTGATGCAACTGAATGACATAGAATAAAAAAATAAAAATGCTTTTTGGACCCAAAGTATTCGAGCAGAGTTTTGAAGGTAATTTTTGTCATTATGCAAAAAAACTTTTTTTTTTTTAATCAGACTTAGTGTACTATTTAATAAACACTATAAAATAAATATAGTTTAATCATTTAAAATAAATAATAATTTAAAAAGTTTAATTGCATTTCGGTTAAATGGATTTACTTATTTATAAAATAAAATAATAATAAAAATAAAATAAACCTCAAAATTATATATAATACACTTAAAAACACAAAAAAAAAATTAAAAAAAAAAAGTTATGAAACAAAATAACAAAATAAAAAAAAAAATACTTGCAAACATACTACAAGTTATACATATGTTTTTTGGATGTCAGAATTAATTTATTGGCATATTAAAATAAAAAATAATAATAATCACAAGACACTACTGTGGGCTCAGTATGACATTTATTTTCTAACTTTTTTTTTTTTTTTTTTGGCTACAACGTAAAGTACCTCTAAAATATTTTGCTTTAATGTTCTGTTGTCCTGAACGTTTCTTTGTAAAGAACATTTATCTGAATATATTTTCATTTTTAAAAAAAACCTTTCTCTTTCCTGTCTTCATGATATTAATGCTCTGCCGCTGTGGTTTATTCACCTGTCTTTCAGTCTAACTATCTGAATGTTTTTGGGCTGAAGGGGCTGCAGGTGGAAGGTTAGTTTAATGACGGCTCGTGTGTTTGTGTGCTTTCAGAAGCAGATCTGTTTCATTGCTTGACAATCACTGCACGTTACTGCTCTCTTTCCTTTATTTTTTTGCTTGCATTTGTTTAAACCCCAGTGGCCTGAATGAAGAGTTTTACTCCATGTCTCTGCTGTGTTTGTCTGAAGGGGTTTTATTTCAGGCTTGAGATGCTCTGCATGGATTTGCTTGCTTGTTTGGCTCCCAACACATCTCTGATAGTTTTACCCGACTGTGTTTCTGCAGGACGTCCCACTGAATGGCCAGTGACCAATCAGCAGACAGGGGGCGTGGCCTGTCCTCAGCAACGTTCAGGCAGAGGCTCAGCCTGCAGTGAAAACTCCTCCCACTGCAGCTGTTAGAAACTTCACACTGACTCCAGATCAGGACTGTTGATTCCTAACATGGTTTTCTTTTAATCTGCGTTCTTAATTTATTACTCGAGGTACGCTGATGCAGAAGTATTTGCACATATACAGTGAGCATTTAACCGTGTAAAAGGGAATGTTTTTTAATAGCGGAAGAGATTTTCTCCTGTAAATACATTGATCTTTAGTTTTATACTGGTTTTAGACAGTCTCTTGTTCACTGCTGGTCTCCTGTGATGCCATATTATCCCACTAAAGATCTAATATTTTGATGTAAATGAGTGGTACATGTACATTAAATGAGCGCATGGTTTACTGTAGCACTGTGTTTAAAGTAAACATATAAACCCTCATAAAACAGTCTCTCTGCTTTCATGGTAAACCGGTTTGAATGATACTGGACTAAACGACGTTAGATTTTATACAACTACTCAACCTTTACAGCAAGACTTCAGTTAGATTTTATTGTATATTTGCTATATATTTACATTGGAAAAATGAGTGGTGAAACTTTAAAAATCTTATTTTAGCAAGGTTTCTCATTCACTAAATTTTTCAGTTAAAGTTTTTATTAGTAAGCCTATTAAATTTGCCTATAAAAATTTTTTATTGGAAATTTTAATGGAATAAACAAATCAAGGCTGAATGTGAATTATCCATTTCTACAATGACATCCATAATATCACAGCACTAAATTTATTGTATGTTACTGTATAATAAATTATACATTTAACCAAAACAAAACTGTTGTCATGCATGAACAAAACTAGCAACATATGAATATAAAAGACATCAGCCAGCCTCATAAATTATTTTTTTTAAAACATAATTAGGTTTGTATACATTTATAAATACATGATTGCTTACTATTGTGCATGTTTGTTTTGTAAAGTTTATACATTTTAAAAAAAAATAATGTATTTGTTGACGTTAATGTAGCCCATCAGAACATTATTTTAGATTAAACAAAACTTTGTTATATATAATGATAATGCATGATCTTAAGCACAGACCCTTAGCATTTAAAGTAATATAATTAAGCACCTCAGCACATGTAAAATAATTTTACTGATATATATACATATGTGTGTGTATATATATATATATATATATATATATAAATCTTCATGAACACAAAATAAGGTTTTATGCATTGAAAAAATAGAAATTAGAGAACGGAATACATTTTTTGTTCTTGTTTTCCAGCAGTTAATAAAAATGTTACAAAAAATAATTCCAATTCTAAAAATTTAATCTTACCGATGTCATTATTTAGCGTCCATTCAAAAAGTTGGACTGTGTTCATCTTTAGTCCCTTTCAGTTTATTATGGTTAGAAGACAAATGTATGGTAACTGGGACAGAAAGGTTTCATACAAAACAGCTATGGCATACAATCATGACAAACATCTGTAACATGTTTTAATTATATACATGTAACTACAAAAACATTTAAATGTATGTTGACAGTTTTTATCAGCTGCTGTAGGACCTTCTGTATTTTTATGAGGGAAAAAAAAAGGGAACTGCCTTTAAATAGTAAGGGCCCTGTGTGCAGTCCAGGTCCCGCGATGAGCTTTGGCACCAAACAGGCTCGAAGTCGGAGCCAGAATCACTGAAACGGATTCACTGTGCTGGAGTTTCCCTTTGACTGCGATTCAGATCTCTGAATCATTGTTTAATACAGAGCTCTGATCAGAGCAGGATGTGTGCGTCTAGCGCTGGACGTGCCGGACGAAGGCTTGGACCAGCTGGATGAAGGGCTCCTGGCCCTCAGGTGTGGCCTTGGATCCTGGTGTAGGTGGTTTGGTTTGCGGTGAGGGAAGCAGCCCGCTGGCTGGAGAGGAAGGGGAACCTCGCCGGAAAAAACGGAATAATGACGACAACAACGTACTCTGAAAGAAAACATGAAAATATTTGGGTGCATCAAGCAAATGTGTCAAAAAAACTGGTTAAGGTCATATTTCACCTCAAAATCAAAAGATATAAAAATCTAATTTCATATTTATCATGGTAGCATTTATTGGCCTACTGCTCATAACCAGAAAAAATAAAATAAGAGGGGGAAAAATACTGTGCCTAGATAAGATAATTATGGTTTTGCAGTAATAAAAATAACTCGCAAAACATGAACAAAAATAAATAAACAAAAAGTAGGAATATCCAGGACAATAAAAAAAAAAAAAAAAAAAAGTCAAGACAGGATGATTGTAGTCTTACAGTGAAAAAAAAATTGTCGATATTTAAAACATCAATAAAAGAATCAGCTGGTGGAATGACCTCCCAATCTCAATTCGAACAGCTGGGTCTTTACTCATTTTCAAAAAACATCTAAAGACTCATCTTTTTTGCCAGCACTTAACCAACTAATACTAGTACTTACCTTTTCTTTTCTTGTCTATCATATTCTTAAAAAAAAAAAAAAAAAAAAACCTTGGCTATGTGTTCTGTGCTAGACTAACTGAGACTTGTCATAGCACTTGTATACTGTTGTTGTTCTCTTTTTGGTCTGATTGCTTCTATTGTTCTCATTTGTAAGTCACTTTGGATAAAAGCGTCTGCTAAATGATTAAATGTAAATGTAAAATGAATCAGTCAATAAATAAAAATAAAATATTAAAATACAGTAAAGGAAGATGATTTAGGTCTTACAGTAATGGAAATATGTAGATAATTAAATGGATAAAAAAATAGAAAAAATTGATTTAATGAAATAATTGAATATATCTTAAGCCCAATGAAGGACTCACCAGCTCTGAGCTGAGCTCCTGTTTGAGTCTCTGTTTGTCTCGGGGCAAAACTGAAGGATCCTTCAGACAGCGAACAGCCTGCGAGATCAACACATAGAAGCAGTTCTCCATCGAGAACATCAGCAAAGACCTGAAAGCACAGAGAAAGAGCATGAGACGACATCGAGCTCAAACCCACAGCGCACTGTAAACATCACAGAAGTGTTTCTGCTCACTTCAGTGCTTGAGTGTCCTCAGAGACCACCACCGGCTCTTTCCTCTTCTCAATCTACAAACAACAACTCAGTCAGCACAGAAACAAACAACATTCACTACATGAGAAGAGCTGAATGCGCTGCACTACCTCTCCCAGCATGCTCAGCGCCACATTAATGGTGGCCATGAGAGTCCCAAACGACGGCGCCACATCAGAGTCAAAGGCAGGAGTGGTGAAACTCAAAACAAACACCTTCACTCCACAACGCAAATACAATAAACAAAAAAAAAACAGAGACAGGTGTGATACAGCGCTCCAGCTGTGAGCGGCGAGTGTTTCTATAGTGTGGATGTGTACCTGGTCCAGCAGTATCTGACAGCAGTCGGGTGTGAAGTGCTGTAACGTGGCCAGGGTTTTGCTGAGGATCTTTAACAGGCTGCACTGAACCGCCTGCAGCGCTTTAGACTCCGCCTCCTCTCTCTCCCCCTCCTCCTGCTCTCTGGAGGCGTGCTGTATGGCACGCTGGGGGTGTGGCCCTGGTGGAAGCCCCTCCCCATTCTTAGCCTGAGCAAACAGACTCGCATAATAAATCAACCACATACAGCAGTGACAAACTAAAGAAGGGTCAGAGAGTCACGTCTCGTACCTGCAGGTAATGATGCAGCATTTTCTTGCTGTGCAGGAGGTACGTACACGTCTGACACAGATAGCACAGATTCACCTGAAACACACAAACAACTTCTGAACCCTTTAGACAAATCTCAGGGGAGACTTCAAGTAAATATTTTAAGTAGGGCTGTCAAGTTTAACGCGTTAATTAATTAGTTATGATAAAATGACGCGATTCAAATATTTTAACGCAGTTTACGCACTGACCCCGCCCCCGGACCTGCACGTCATCTTATATTTCATACAGTGGACTGTTGACAAATATGATGCAGGGCAACAACTCCATAAGTGCAGTTATGCCCTAAAATTCAAGATATTCAAAAATTCTCCTGTATGAGATTTGGTCTCATATTTATATCACATGATAAGTGATATCACACGAGCAGCGAGAGCAATGTTTGTCCCGAATATAATGAGTGCAAAAGTGATTTTATACAACAGTTCAGTAAATAAGAAGTTGCGGTGTTAAATTTTAAACTCTTTTTGCTCAGTTTTGCCAACAAAATTTTTCCTTAAAGCCACAGCAGAACTGTTGTGTGTCTCCGAGCAACACAGCGATGTTTTGTTTCTGAATGAATCTGTTTTGAAGGAATCTGGTGAATCAATGATTCAAAGGCCCATTCATAAAGTGAGCCATTTACTAAAAATCTAATTTACTAAAATCCTGAGTGAATCAGCCGTTTGAAGGAATCAAATGAAAGACTCAGACATTTGCCGCCATCTGTTGGCAGTTTTAGTTCCTTATTCCTTCCAGTGCATAAAAAAAAAAAAAAAAAAAAAAAAAACCTTAGGATGTTTCTCGAATGATCTTTTGTGTTTCATAGTTTATGTTGGGCTGTTGTAGCCTAAATGTTTATGTGTAATAAATCTTATGTTGAATCAAATAAAATATTTCTTTCTAAAGCTACTCTTTGTAATGTCATTTAATACTTTCTCATTTAACACAAAAATAGCATTAAATAATCTTTTTATATCACATCAACACATCATGTAATTAATTAGATTAAATATTTGAATCAACTGACTGCCCTCATTTTAAGTCAATATTCGAATGAATTCAATTGTTCATAGTATTTTATATATACGCTAACACTACAAGTTACAGTACAAATACCGGTCTTAAATGATTGACTTTTGAAGCAGAAGTACTGGAGTGTACCTGGACGTCTCTGAGCAGCTGCGGCAGGTGGAAGTGCCACTCTTTGCAGAAGTTGGAGAGCTGAAGCAGGAAGCCCACAGTGTGATCGGCCTCATCCAGACACGCCAGAGACTGAACCGTCCTCACCGCATTCAGACACTACAACACACAACCCCTCAGTGAGCAGTCAGACGCTCACACCACAACAGAACGGAAAAACTGGAACAATGGCAACAACAACAACATCATCAAAGAAAACAGAATGATGGAATGGAAAGATATATTTTGACTGAATGTCATGAAAACGAAAAAAAAAAAATATGTTTATCTCTCACCTCAAAATCAAAAGAATATATATTTTGCATATAAAATAAAGCCTAATTGTAGGACCTTTATAATTTTTTTCCCCAATGACAATAATTGTAATTAAGTATATTAAAAGTATTTAAATTATAGCACTTCTTGTAATGCTTTTAAATTATGCTCATAAAATCCACTTCAACCAGACAGGATCGTAACTACATATAAAGAAATATATATATATATATATATATATATATATATATATATATATATATATATTATAATATATTATATATATATATATATATATATATATATATATAATAAGTATAGAAAAATAAAAAAAAAGTTCAACTGGCTGAATTACAATAGACATTTAGGAAACCAAAGAAAATAAATTTCTATACATGATCAACATAAACATAGGCATAAAAACACACCTGCAGGATGCGCTCCTGGTGCACGCCAACAAAGTCGAGCGCTTCATTAATGAAGTTGTAACGGAGGGTTTTCAGCAGACTTTCCATCAGAGACAGACTCAGTCTGTACACACCCGACCAGCTGGGGGCGTCCTGAGACTTCCGCACAAACGCCTGACAGAGACAGAGAAAGACAACAGCTGTGCTCATACAGGGTTGTGGATAGAAGGGATACAGCTAAAACCGGATGCTAACAATAAATGTAATTTTCTACCTATTACATTATTTTATTAACATCTACACCTACCCTGACCCTAAACCTACCTCTTACAATAATGCAAAAACAGTAATTATTGTTGTACAATGTGACAAAAATTACACTACATTGATATGTGCATGCCCAGTTTATGAATCTGTATACCATCTATCCTTAACCGTCTCTGAACCTCCTCAGGGAAAGAAAAAATAAATAAATAAATTGGATGTTGTAGTTGTAGTGCAGTACCTGCGTGGCTCCGTTAGCTGGACCCTCATACACACTGAGGAGAGGAAGACAGATGCTCTGAATCACTCCAGCACCTGCCACTGCTGCTGCCCCCTACAGGAACAGGACAAACATTCATTTCAGCCAATCAGTTTGTCCTTTTAGCAGTTTATTTAATTTTTGAGTCATGACTTGATGTTAAAGTCCTAGTGTGTGGTACTCGTTCATTATTGGAGTGAAATACATATTTAATGTTTATGATTTTAACATGTCACTCATATCAGTCGTATCTGTTCAAGTTTCACATACACTTTACATTAAAATCAGCGGTTCATAACCTTTTTGACTCTATTCATATGGATTTGTTTTGCAAGGCCTTTATATCGTGTTATAAGTTTTGGCTACCTGGGCTTCCAATGAAGGGACAGAAACCTCCCAGGTTTCATAAAAATATTTTCATTTGTGTTTTAACCAAAGTCTTATCGGTTTAGAAAGACAGGAGGAAGAGTAAATAATGACAATTTCCATTTTAAGGTCAACAGGGCCTTTTAGGATTTTTTATTATATTTTTAAATATTTTTTTAATATCTTTTTTTTCTCACAGTTCAGATACTACTTGAAAATTAAAAAAAAAAATTATATTCACAAAATATATGACAATATACATAGAGTTTTGATCAATTTACATGACTCTTCCATGTCTAGAAATGGAATATGCTATCTTATGCTACCCTACATATCCAAGATTTCTATATCCTGGTGAATATTGTTGGTGTTTGTTCCTCTTGTGTAAAGTGCTTTGGATGAATGTTTCTAAAGCTGCTGTGTACCTGCGGTGTTCTTGTGAGTGTGAGCAGCAGATAAAGCGCTGCCTCAGTGAAGTAAAGGTTCTGTTTGGAGCGCAGACTGAGTTCTAGAGCGCTCAGAACCGACGGCAGAACTGGCAGCTTCCTGACCACCTGCAGCCACTGCTCACCATCCTCATCAGCCCGACACAACTCTTTAGAGAGATGAAGAGCTAACACACACACCTGAGACAGAGACAGATATATTGGTTATGATCTTAATGGAATAACTGCATACTGTATATAATGCACAATACACTGCCTATAAAAAGTATGTGAATAGCATGCATTATATACTCAAGACTTTAAACAGTAGTGTCATGGAAACTCGTTTCCGCCACAGAAAAAAGAAAAAAAAAAAAAAAAAAAACTCAAAATTTGTATTTCTATTCCTTGCAATTCTGAAATATAAACACTCAAAAAAAAAAATTTGAGACAAAAAAAAATCTATGGGGCAAAAAACTTTTTATATAAACTAAACAATTTTTCTTCAAATCTTGGAATTCTAAGTTTACATTTTGGAATTCTGAGTTTCCTTCATGGAATTCTGACATTTTTTCTCTTAAAGGTGCCATAGAATAGAAAACTGTATTTACCTTGGCATAGTTGAATAATAAGAGTTCTGTACATTGAAATGTCATACCGTGAGCCTCAAACACCATTGTTTCCATGTTCTTATGTAAATCTCGTGTGTGCAAAAGACCACTGAAAAAGAGATGAATCCCAACATAATACCGACTGTGATGTTACAGTCTGGATCATTAATGTTTACGCCACCAACATTTGCATAACGGATACCAGCCCATTTTTCTAGGCCAGCCGGACTTACACAGCCGAATCATCGATGCAGTGTTACCAGATATTGCTATTAAAACAAACAAAAAATGATGCATAAAAATAAACCAAAATTATTTAAAATCTTTTGCAATTAAGATAAGATAAAGATATTGCTGACCCTAAACTGCAACGTCCTACTTTATTAACTTTCTAAAGTGTCAAAAAAGTGGAAAAGACAAGTCCAAAAACACTTATAACAGCTGGATCTGGCAACACAGAGGCTGCGTCCGTGCCCTTGTTCACCCCACCAGCATCTCACAGCGATCATGTTCATACTAGGGATGTCAAATTTCGATTATTTCCATGATCGATCGTCGTTTAAATTAACGATCAATTAATCGATTAATCGTTAACCATAATGCTGCAAAATGCTCTATTGCATGCACGCAGTCACCGGCATGACAGGATGTGCCAAAAAGCCCCACACACACAACGCTTTCTCACTTGAATTAAAGGGGTTTTAGTCTGGGGTTTTTAAAATGCTAGTAGCAGGATTATAAAATGAATAGATGTGATTAAGATCATTTGATAAAATGAAGAGAGCGCGCCATACTTTTGAGGTAGTTTTAGTTTGTTGACTGTTTTCTATCCCGCACGGAGACCGCTGAACGCGCCTCTTTAAAATGATTTGTGGGTGCTCGTTGTTGTATTTTAAAACACAATTTAGCAATGTTTTCAAATGACATTATGGTTATTTAAAAAATAAAATATCCCAAACGGACACTGTGGTGCGTGTGTGACTGCGCTGCACATTAAGTGACTACATCGGCGCTGCTGCTGCAGCAAAACACTGCTGCTCACATTAATTTGATCCTGCTGGGATTCTGTCCTAGAAAATGTCAGATTTTTAATTTTTGCATTCGGTAGGCCTATTTGTTTTAAAAATCGGCACATAGTGCATTAGATAGTGACAGTGCATGTGTGCAGACGAGGACTAGCGCTGAGCGCGGCTTTGGCTAGATTTATTTGGAGGTTATTGTTCATGTCTCATTCGGCACAAATCCAAATGTTTCCATATTTGCAATGTATTTGAATATTAAACTATTATTTATCATGTTAACCAAGCTTGTACGCATTCGCATATAGACGGAAAAGATCATCCTCTCATTGAGCAAAAAACGTCCCTTGGCATAACAGCAGATCGTGAACCGGTATAAGGTCTATTTAAACTGGACCAGTGTAACCTTTTAAATATTTAGTTGACTATTTATTTTGATAATGAACAGACTGCGATGTAAGTTTGAATCGCTATAGGCTCCGGCGCGATCGAAACAGCTGAGACATTAATAAAAAAAAAAAAAAAAAACTTTTCCGCAAAAGGTGTTTACTTTCATTTGTGCGCACACACACTAAAAACAGAAGATGGTGCTCTTGTAAAATAAAGCAAACATAACAGAATGCGTTGTCCCATCCTTTTTTTCCCCGTGAACTTATGGAGCGCCGCCACACTTCGTTTTAAATCCGTTTCTTAATATTTAAAATCGGATTTATTTCGCATATTAAAAAAAAAAAAGAAGGTATTTTTATGTTGGGCACTATTACTTATATAGGCTAATACATTTGCCTTAAAGAATATATTTTGTCCCAGAGCATGAGAACCTGTGCACTAGTGAGGTCCATGCAGAAACTTTAGTGACATCACTGAATGGTTCCGGGAGAAAACGTATTGTCAGTGTCGGTCACAGCGCCTATTAATCTCTGTTTTGAATCCAGCAATTATTTATTTACAAATTATACGCTCTGATTATGACAAGTGTGCGTATAAAAGCTTTGTTTATTAGAGGAATAATAGGAAAAATGTTAGATCGTGACCATGCTCTGGATGCGCTCGAGCCCATAGCCTTCATTTACGCGGCTTTGTTTCTGGTTTGCCGGTTAGTCACGAATTTCCACAAATTCAATAACATATAGGCATTGTTTCTTTTCCTAAATCTTCACAGTCCTCTAATTTCGCAGGTTTATTTTATTATCTTTCACTTTAAATCACTTTTTTTCGCATCTCTTACTGTGGTAAACATGGGAAGGGAAATTAAAGATTTCATGAATTAGGAATTCGTTCGATTTATTAGTTTGTTCCCTTATTTAGTTAAATCATGGGTTATTTAGGGAACAAAAATTAATGAAACATGGACAATTGCCACAAATTAATAAGTCGTAGGAACGAAATTAACAAGTAATAGGATAGCCTTCTGTCCTGTGTCCCGCAGCCCTGCAAAGCGCATGGATATGCTTTTAAATGTTGAAGAACTTTTATGTTGTTCTATTTTAATGTAGGCTACTTTAAAGTTTAAATCACGTTAAAAGCTTAATTTGTACATTGTGAATGAATGAATGATGCTTTTACTGCTACCTTCAACCGTCACTCACAGCGCTCCCACGTGTTTTGCGCATGAGCCGCACGCAGCCCAACATTAAAGCGGTTAACCGACCATCGACAGCCTTAATCGATTGCAACTCTTATCGACAATTAATCGATCGTCGATTAATCGTTGACATCCCTAGTTCATACCATGGACGCTAAACATTCTTGCAAAATCTGTTTCTTCATGAGATACAGGCTCAAACATATAAGGTTGGATGCCTAATCTCTCCATTGTTCACGCCGGACAGTAGAGATCCGTTTGCTGTGTAAGCTACTGAAATGAGCCGCGCTGTGAGACGACCAATCAGAGCAGAGCTCAATATTATTATTAATGACCCTTACAAATAAGGTAATAACAGACCATTTCATTCTAGGGACAAATCCTAGGGTTATAAATGGACATGTAAAACTGTTTCTGGAGAATTTTTGCCCTTACATAAGGCACACACATATGTAGATATCAGAGAACAATTTTAAATATTGTATCAATGTATTCTATGGCACCTTTAATTCTGAGTTTACATCTTGCAATTATTTTTTTTCCAGCCATGGAATTTAAATAAAGTTAATTGCAACTTCTCAATTCTGATATCTCACAATTTTGAGTTTATAATCTCACAATTCTGAGTTTACATCTCAGAATTCTGTTTTTTCTCTACCATGGAATGGAATTCTGAAGTTCTTCGTCAATAGAATTTTTTTTTTAATTTCACTGCAGAAACAAGTTTCCATATTGTTGTCAAACGACCACAATTTTAATCAACTTTTAATCTAATTTCTTAGCTTTTGGGAGTTTAAATTGTTAATATCAGGTCAAGTGCAGTACATCATGGGATAGCATATATACATTCTTTGTACATTATACATGCAAACACACACTCACTGAGTCTTGCTGGTCTTTCTGGATGTGTGGGCTGTCTGTCTCCATGCTGTCCTCCTGAACATCACCTCTCTGTATCGTGTGACGTGTGCTGTCAATCAATGCCAGGGCCTCGTCCTGAACCATCTCACACACACAAAACAGCAGCTGGGGAAGCTGGGTAATCTCTCCTCCTGAAGCAGTGAATGTTAAACAATTGTTAAAACAGAACAAACAATATGCACACAGTTGGTGTAATGTGTTCCCCAAACAAACATGCAGACTGACCGTTGAGTCCTTGTATCTGCAGGGCTAAGATGAGAGCTGACAGGAGTTTGGCTTTGGTTCGGTCCGTGAGCTGTTGTTCAGCATGTAGAACGCTTTCCATCATCAGAGACAGCGGCGGCAGCAGAGCTGGAGCGGACACCAACACACTGACACAAACCACATCAGCAATATTACTTAACATGTAGAGTTTTAAATATCATATAGACACTACTAACATTCAAAACACCCTTTCCAGTTTATCATGACCTTTTAGTTCATTGTTTTTGTAGTTTTTCTTCAATAAAAATTTTTTAATGTTTCAAATTATAATAAAACAAATCTAAAAATTACAAGAACACAACAAAAACTTTAAAATCAAATAGAAATAGTAAAATTATATATGTGTGTGTGTGTGTGTGTGCGCGTGTGTAAAATAGCATGATACTAAAATAACATTTTGTAAATGTGGGCATGTTTTAAATGTTTAATTACTTTTTATTTTTGTATTTTCTCTTTTTATTTTAATTTTATATTTCATTATTTTTTTTTCACTTTTTTATTAGTTACTGCTTTTTATGTCTATGTCAGTATAGTTTTTATTATTTTCATTTCAGTTTTACTTTTAGTACATCAAGTTAAACCAAATGAAAATGATACGTTGCTTTGGAAACTAGCTGTCATAAAATAAGTTATAAGTTTTTTTAAATATTTCATTTCAGTTAACATTCATTTTAAGTAACAAAAAAAACTTTTATGGTTTCAGTTTTAGTTTACTATATTATCCATGACATTTCTATTTCAGAGACGTTTCTATTCATTTCACACGAGAAGCTGAGCCTATCATTTACAAAAACACCCACCTTTTCCACTGTTTGAGGAGGATGAGGAGCAGCGTGACCATCATGGATCCCAGACGCAAACAGAAAACAGACTGAGACATCAGCAGCTGAGAAAGAGAGAAAGATAGAAGTTTGAGGTTTTTGTACAAATGTATCAAAGGTGTGTGTGTAACATAGGAATGTGAAAAAAGTCATATATTTTCTTTGAGCAGTAAGATTAGGATTTAAGATAACTGTAATTAATAAAGCTTAATTTAAGAACATTAAACTCCATATTTAGATATAAAGTCGTGGATGCTCATATGTATAAGCTAACTTACCGCTGCTTTGGTCCCTTCCAACACGTCCATGAAAAGCTTCTGTCTGACAGTGTCATCCTTCAGATGCATCACCTCAGACTACAAACACACGAGACAGGTTATGATAAACACCAGCAGTATAACCGTGAGATGTGCTAAGTTGTGTGTAGCTGCTCACATGACTGGTGGAGAGTATTAAGAGCGTCCTCCAGGCGGAGATGAGCATCTGAGACTCGGACAGAGAGCGCAGACCCTCCTCTTCACTGTCACAGGCCACACACACAAGATCACACATGTAATTCGACCAGAACTCATAACGGCGCTTACTGCTGAAACTCTCCAGAGCCGCTTTCAGAGACGGATCCAACACACCACTGAGAGACACATACAGACAGACAGACAACTGTGAATCTGTGTTGGTGGTTGCAAATAGAAAACAAAACACTTCTTTTACTAATTTAATCAATTTTGAAGCAGCTGTTACAGTATAAGCTGTTTTTGAATGGAACAGCATATCCTGTGAGTATGGCCTCTTACACGCTTGTGTAGATCGTACCTGACAACATAGTAGATCTCAAGGGCGATTATCTTCATCACAAAGGCACAAGACTCCAGAACACACGGCTACATAAAAAGAAACAATCAAACAAGAAATAAAATACTTTGGGCACATTTTTATCTAAGTTATTACTATTTATGCACACGAAAACATACATACCTCTATGGTCTCAGACGGGGGAGGTAAGTTTCCAAATAAAGGAGTTGTTAAGTTATCCCAGAATTTTTCTCTGTAACGATAAAAGATCACATGGTTAGTTTAATGCTAAAATACGGCCAACCAAACAATAATCACTAACCTTGACTAAAGTAAGTCGACATAGATGCTATAAAAGTGTAGAATATGGTCCCTACAGCAGTGGTTCTCAACAACGGCATTGAATTAATAAAATTAATAACTTATAATTATTAATATTTTAAATAAAAATGCTTAAAAACTCAACTAAAATAATTAAAATAACAAATTACAGTTTTGAAACACCCCACATTGTTTTTGAAATTAATACAAAATGAACAGTGCAGAACAGCATTTATCAGGAAGCCTCTCAGTAAAGGGCTGGACAATAGGGACCTTTGAGCAAAAAAGCCTGAGAAGCACTGCCCAACTGCGTCATGTGTGAGGGACTCACTTGGTCCTGAGCACCGAGAGTGCGCTGTCCCGTCTGTCCTGCCAGAGCGCGTGGAGGAAGGCCAGTGCCGCCCTGTGCAAGAGTGGAGGACACCAGTACTTCCCCTGCTGCTTAGAGTCCAACAACTCCAACACCACTGACAAACAGCTCCACTCTCCCAGAGAAAACTCCTACACACAGAGAGAGACAAACCAGACAATCACACACTGCTTTGAATCATTCACCATCGCACACTAACTCTATGAGATTTCCCGTGACCTCTGACCTTTGCCCCGTCACTGCCGTCTTTGGTCTCCAGGTTGAGGAACAGCTCAATGAGTCCAGGTTGTGTTTCCACAGCCACGGTGAGGAACTCCAGTATGGTGACTTTAATACGCATGTCTTCAGTTCTGCTCTGTAGTCGCGTCAGAAACGCATCTCTGATCGCAGCAGCATCACTGCCCAGACAAGCGTACACAGACATGGGAGCCACCTGAACATAGCACACACAATACACATTTCTTATATCATGGTGGGACTTCTACTGTTATTAAATTAACTATACCATAACTACCATAATAATTTAATTACTATAAATAAGACCTCAAACAAGATATTTAATGACTGATACTGTTTATATTAAACAGTGAATGACAAAATAAATAAATTATGTTATTTTAAGGTTATTTATATACTTTAGAATATTTATTAATTTTTTTAATTAGCTTTTATATTTTCAGGGGGGGTTTTTTCTTAAGTAATTTTATGTGCTTGTCATTTTTATTAGTTTTGATGTCGGTTATAATTTTTTTTCTTCATCTAATAATTTTATTTCAAATTCATTCCAATCAACGAAAATGTTTTTTTAACCATTTTAGTTAACAAGAACACCACTCACTCAAACCCCAAAGTTCAGGAACTTTACATGTAAAACTACATTAATTAATCCCTTTATGAAGCTGTTTTCCACACGAAGACCACAACAACATGTCAAGCATTACCATGGCGAGTCTCTTCAGCAGCTGTATGGCAAGTCGTGGCAGCGCTGGGTCGTGCTTGTGGTAAATATACTTCGCCAGCACAGCGATCAGGTTGTTGCCATGACCACCTGCAAGAAGAAAAAAAACACTTGCATGATCACTAGATGTCAGGAACAGACAAATCTATGGGTAAGAAATCCCCGACAGAACAGTCTAATATTTCACATCTAACATGCGCTGAAGTGTGTGTACTAACCGTGCTGTGTCAGCGCTTGCTCCAGAGGTGAGGCCGTATCAGACTGCGGTTTGAGTCGGATAACATTGTTGGTGACTGAGAACGCCAACTTCACAGTCTGGATCAAAACCTGACCAGGTCCCTCAGACCCACCACTGCAGACAGACACACAGACTCAAACCCACTGACTCATGGAAAGAGGATGAGGAGACTGAATCCATATTAAAAGCTCAATTGTGTACCTGCTGGGCTGTGCTGCGAGCACCATGTTGATGGTGTCCACTCCCACACCCATGATGTTAACCACCGCCTGTCCTGCCTCTGTGTTGGCCAGACTGTAGATACACAACGACTGCAGACTGGGGGTGCTGCAGAGGTCACACATCAAATACGTGAGAACCAAACGAAGACCACATGAAATCAATGACAATGAAATATCATCTGCATCCTCTTACCTGCCCTCTGACTCCCCCTCCTGACTCAGATTGAGAATAGCATGAAGCAGCTCTAGAATCAAGCAACCTGACAGAGAACAGTAAGTAGAGAGTGCGTTCAGCAAATACCAGTAACTTTAAGAGAAACTGAGAATTTAATAATTTAATAATAAAGTTGTGGGAGTTGCTCACCGATCCTCTCTCGCACTCCATAGGTGTTGTAGCGCCATTTATGGTATGTAGGCAGCATTTCTTTCAGAACCAGCAGCACACATGGGATGAGTCCTCTGCTCTGAGTACTGCCCAACTGACCCTGAAAACACACACACACACACACAATAAAATGACTTAATATCCACCAATGTAGTAAGGCTGCACGACTTGGTGGGGGAAAAAAATCTAATTCCAATAAAAAAATTAAATTGAAAAAAGGCCAGGTTTGTTGTGCTTATTTGTGGGGCTGCAAAATTTGGCCAAAAATCTTGTGATGTTATTATTATTACTAAATAAAATAAACCAAAAATATTACCGTTTTAACATTCTGTTATAAAATAAAAAATACAGAAGAAAAAAAAAGTCTGATATAAAAAATGTATATATTACATAAAATATTACTATTAGTTTTTCTATTGTACATATATAAATTATTTATATAATGATGTATTATTAAATAATTATTATTATTACTATTTTGAGTACAAATTAAATTAAATGAATTATAATGATAATATTTGTGGCTTAATTCATTTTCAAACATTAAATTGAGACACTGAAAACAGATTATCACGAGCTGCTCGTGTGTAAAACAGTGACACGGTTCACTCTGAAACATGCAGTCATATATTTATTTAATTGCAGTCTTTGCAAGCAATTTGATAACCACGCAAGCAACATTGTGAATTTGGTTTCATGTCAATTAATCATGCAGCCTTACCATGCAGTCTGTGTATTGTAGTGATTCATGGTTAGCTTATACTTGGTAATTTTGACATGATTGGTCCTAACGGGTGATAAATGCATTACCTTGACGAGTGTGGTCACTAGTCTTAAAAAGGCAATGGTCACACTGTACTCTCCTCTCGGCTGTTCAATCAATACCAGCAGGTTGCCATAGTTTCCCCCCTTCATGCCCTCTGCACTGAAACACACACACACACATCAAACATGTCATTCTTCAGGTTTCTCTGACTTTAACAGGTGAATATGATGCCATTCTTGTTCACTAGTTCTGCATGTGTGTGTGTATCACCTGATGGTCTGTGCCATGTTAGTCAGAGGGGTGGAGGCGAACGGAAGGAAGCCGGTGTGATCCAGACTGGACCAAACCTGTATCAGGAGCAAAGGCTGTTTAGTCCTAGATCATCACGCCACATAACCCTGACTTAACATAACTGTGAACATTTACCTTCGCAGGCTGCCGAGAACACACAGAGATAAAACACATTACACACAAAAAAAAAACACATACACCAGAGTTAAAAAACGAAGTCAAACATAAAACAAAAAACACACACTCAAAATCACAAAAAAATCAATTTTTACACTGTTTGGTCTTTATGTTTAGATGTGCACTTCACCTCTGTAGCAGCATGTAGATCCGCGATGTGAGCGGCAGCAGACAGTCAGACACTGTCCAATCAGTGCTGATGATCTTATGAACCAGATCCAAGATGGGCTTCACTCGCTCACAATGTGCCAACACATCTATTCGCCCGTGACAGATGTCAATTGCAGGTAAAAAGGCAGCAACATTTTAACAAATTTACAGTATATGTAATGGCAAATTCTGGATAAATAAATAAAAAATAAGGGCTGTACACTTAATCAAATATTGATATGGACTATTGACAGTAAACCTCTGTTGTGTAGCACTTTGTTTGCTAAACAAATAAAAACAATTGTTGAATTTTAATTTGATTACATTTTAAAAGATTAATTAAATTGTTAATGTTTTATATGATTAAATCAAAAGTACAGAAAAAAATAAAACAGACAGCACATAATTTCTGGAAGAAAAAAAAAATTCTTAAGGCCCCATTATTAAATTATTAAAATGTTGAAGTTTCATGAAGTAAATTAATTAAATTAACATTCTTTCTGATTATTAAACAATTTAATTTAATAATTAAAACAGAATACATAATTCAAAAGGGAAACAGAATTTGACAAAAATAAATCTTAAAATTCAAACCTAACAATGTAATTAATGTAAAATAAACTTGTTAAAATTGTTCTATTTCTCAAATAATTAGACATGCTTTATGATTACTAACATTTGATTTTACAAAAAAAAAGAATTTGGGGGGAAATAAAAATTTCAATTTTGAATAAATTGTTACATTTGTATAAGTTTTACGATTTCAATTAATTAGACATGCTTTTTGATTACTAAAATGAAATTAGGGCCCTAAATACATGTACGTTTTAAGTGTTCGTACCTGCAGTAGAAACGACGTGCAGCAGCATCTCGATCTCACAGGTGAAGAGAGTCCATGCGCTGTAGGAATATTCCCAGCGCACCAGGAAACCCTGTTCACACACAGACAGCTGCTTTCCTTCACACACCAGTCCGAAACATCCCTGAGGCATCCGCAGGTTGGTCTGACCCACCCCTGAACATACAGATAACACGAGAGGAAATGTCACAAAGACATATGTTTTCATACACAGATGCAATCAGGCAAAGAGACGTGAAAACACAGGAACATATGTTTTCAGCACTGACCCAGTGGGTAGAGGAGTTTAGGAGTCTGTCTCCTCCACAGAATGCCGTCCTCTCTGGAGATCACATCGTTGGGTTTGTGCTTATAGGCCTCAGTGTAGAACGACATCTTATCTAAAAAGGTGTACACCTGAGAGACAGACCACGAGATCTAAAATACTTTGTATAAGTGTGCATGTACATATATATGATGTTAGAAAATGTTAAGAGTTAATTTTTCAAATTTTAGTTTTACCTTCTTAGCTGTAGATTTGTCAGACAGCAGTGCAGTGAGCAGCTGTAGCAAAGGTCCAGTCTTATATGGAAACACACCCACTGCACTGTCCAGAATCACACCGAGACCCATGTTCGGCTTCTGTAGGGCACAACCAGAGGTCAAAGGTCAAATCACAGACACAGAGAAAAAACAAATTGTTTTATTTAACTTAACACCAACCAATTTTTCTCACCAACTACCCCCAGAAAAGCTCAGCCAGACTCGGAGCAGCAAGAACTTCACAAGCTGCATTGATCAGATGCTACAGACAGAATAATTAACAGACTTATCCAAGATGAATGCATAATTTATTATTAATGAATACCAGTAACACGATTTTAAGTTTTGATCTCTGTCTCTGTATTTTTGTACCTGTTGGCTGCCGAGTGTGTCTTCTTCAAAAGAGGTGATGACAAAAGACAGGAGACCATATATACACATCCGTGCAGTGCTCGCTGTACACTAAAAAGAGACATGTGACAGTATGCATAAAGGTCCACGTCACCACTGGAGAAAGATTTTTTGATCTAAGCAATTTGATAGAACACTGTTCTTACGTTATTTCCAGTGCTGCCGAGTGCCTGCAGCATGTTGGTGAGGTACTGAAAGACTCCGAGCTGCAGCGTCGTGTGTCCTAGACGTCTGATCACAGAGCTCACTTCCTCTGGACGCAGTGTGTGTCGCAGCAGAACCCAGGCCAAGAGAACCGGCCCATGATGAGAGATATCACCAAATGTCAACAGCATCTGATCCACTTCCTGCACACACACAACAGTTGATCAACAAAAAAGCAAATCCTCAACATTCAAAGTAAAACAAAATTGCTCATCCATTCAGATTTTACAGCCAGAGATATAGATTTCACAAAAGTTAATTTAGTCTTTACATGCAATTTCATTCTAAGGCTTGGGGTTAGCAAGATTTTTTGAAAACTTTTATTCAGCAAGGATGCATTAAATTGATCAAAAGTGACAGTAAAGACATTTGTAATATTACAAAAGATTTTTATTTCACACAATAGCTGTTCTTTTGAACTTTCTATTCATCAAAGTATCCTTAAAAAAAATAAAAAAGTATGACAGATTCTGCAAAAATATGAAGCACCACAACTGTTCTCAACATTGATAATGAGAAAAAATATTTCTGGAGCAGCAAATCTGCAAATTAGAATGATTTCTGAGAGATCATGTGACACTAAAGATGATGCTAAAAATACAGCTTTGATCACAGAAATAAATTACATTTTAAATTATATTCAAATAGAAAACTTTTTTAAATTGCAGTAATATTTCACAATATTACTGTATCAAATGAATGCAGCCTTGGTGAGTGTAAGAGAGTTCCTCAACATCTGAATGGTAGTGTGTGTTCAATACCTTGCAAATATCCTGTTGGTCATACAACTGATGCTGTTCGGTTCTATCTTCTAGAGCACATTTATGCAGGAAGTCGATATCCATCCCCTCCACAAGAATCAAAGAACTGAAATAGCTGTTGAGAGGATGACAATTCGGATGTTATAAAACATTGTTTGTGGTTGTACAAGAGAGAAAAGGATCAGGTGACTGCATGTTCTGACCCAATGCGTTCAACCAGCGCGTCCATGCTCTTGTCCACAAGGTGTCGATTGGTCTGCCGCTGTCCAAAGCCCTGCTCTTTAAACAGCCGTGTGAAGGTGGAAAGGTCATTGGGCGGCATCTCGAAGTATGCGTAATACAGGAACAAGATCTCCAGCAGCAGGGCCTGTTCCTTCAAACACTGCACAAACCAGTGGGACACCTGCCTCTCCGTCTACACAGAGATGAACAGATCCTGAGTCGAATTCTACAGTTGGTGCTGCTTTAAACAAAATCATTTCATCTTCTCACCATCAGGTTTCCATGCGTCTCCCATGTTGGAGCTTCTGATTTGGACAGCGACTCAAACTGCTGCCTGTATGTGGACACCAGATCTTTCTCCAGTTTACTAACACAGTTGGAGTACTCTGCCTAAAAAGCAAAAGGATGTATTAAATACATTTGGTTTCTGACTGTCTAATAAAATAGCTGATCTCTTATTTACCCTGTATGGATGTCTCTCATCCTGGAAGTACGTGAGGAGGTGGAGAACGCAGCGCAGAACGCACAGTCTCTCTTCATAGTAGTAATCTGTTATCTGTACAACAATTTCAACACGTGTCACATTTTAATATATTTTAGATTAATTTTTAGTGTTGAAGCAATATTTAGTTTCAAACCTTCAGCAGCAGAGTCTGACTCTGTCTCTCATCCTGCAGCACAGCCTGATGGGAACAAAAGGAGGATTATTTATTTATTCAAACAACCTGGTTCTCGTCATGCTCGTGCATGCTTCAACTGTACAAGCGTGTACCACAAGATGCCGAGCTCACCTTGAGTGTGTTTCGTGTGCCCCTGTACCACACACACACACACATATTTGTCCACTCCTTATGTCTCAATCCAGTTACTCTTACTTAGCCAGTAAGTATAAACAAAACAATTACTCTTACTTAGCCAGTAAGTATAAATCAAATAAGAGAGAGTGCAAGAGAAGCAACATCTCTTACTTAGCCAGTAAGTATAAATCAAATAAGAGAGAGTGCAAGAGAAGCAACATCATAGAAAGCATTTTGGGTAAAAACATGCATATGATAAACAAAATCAATTGCTGCACTTTAAGTTGTGGTCAAAGTAAGCAGCTCACTAGGTTTTAAAATGCATCCAATGTGCCCAGACACTCACCAGCAGTTTGCTGATCCTGAGTCCGAAGTCTTTGAGAGCTTGTGGTGTGTCTTTATCTGCTTTCAGCTTGTCTGCGGCCGATGTGCTGCACATAACATTATCACTTACTACATATTCAACAACAGCAAAAAGACAAATTTCATGAGGTATGTTTACAAACATTTTGAATTATTTTAATTGTGGTTTAATTTGGTACTTCATCTTAAACTAAATGAGAAATGCTGCCTTGGCAAGTAGCCAAAATATCTTTTTTTTTTTTATGAAAATGATTTTTATGGTTTTATTACCCTGACTAATTATCATCAATTCAAAAGAAACTAATCAGATACCAGATTTAGAAAAGTCTGTTTATGTAGACCTAAAAGTTTCAATCCAATTTGCATATTTGTTTTCATGCACATTATATATATTCTGAGCAAAACTGGATGTGCTCAAGAGGTATACCACTAAGTATGTATATCATTAAATAATATCTCCCTAGCTTAATAAAGCCAAACTATTCTTTGCATTCAGTTTTTTTTTTTTTTTTACATCTTACATGTTTGTATGTTTTTTAATGTTGTGTTACCTCGCTGGTTTGAAGAAGGACAAACCCTGCAGCAGTCTCTCCCAGTTCCGATCCAATTCAGCCTCGATTTGGGCCTGCAGGATCAACCAAGAAAAACACGGGTCACATATTGATGGAGAGAGGAACTCACTGAGAGACACTGTAAAAGGATACCTCACCAAAGGTCATCACATCAGTACAATTTAAGAATAAAACAGCTTTATTAATAGTTTTTTTTTTTCACAGAATTCCCTCAAATGAACCATTTTCATATATACACAGCTGTCCAATTAAATCTGTGTACTTATGTTGTTATTAAACACATCAGAAATGACTGGTCTTGGCACTAACCGGTTCTCGAAGTGCAGATCTGCCCAGCAAGATAGTCCATAACTCTCGGCTGCTCCTAAATAAAAGGATTTAAATGTGCCATTATTATGCTTCCAGAACTGATAATATAAAGGAAGTGTGTCATTATGGTGTTTATGTGTACATACATACACACACTCATTACATAGAAAGTTAACATCACAATTTTTTTTTTTTTACATCAAATCATATTCATATAATAAGCCATTCATTTTCAACTAAAAATCGTTTTAGAACAATTATAACTCGGTACGGCTCAAATACTTATTTTTTTACATTTTATAAACTGTATTTATAAACACCGTATATATTCTATATTAATAAGTAACGTTACCCTGCAGAGATGTATAATAAGATACATACATACACAAACAATGAAACTCATTCATCACTTCAAACTCATATCATTCGTTCTCACCAAAAAAGTCAAAACATGAAGAACATTCGCATAATTAATCAAGGTTAATATGGTTATTTCGTATAATGTTTAAGAATTTGACGGTTGCTTAAACGCTGTTATAAACTGCAAATTATCATTTGAATTTCAGTCGCGCGGGTCTGTCAGCCAGCACACGCGACCGACTCGTGCGGCCGTTGAATATCAAACAAACAGCACGTCTAAGACATATCACCCACTCAAATTATGTCTAAATACCAGGTATAAAATATCTACACATTATCCAACTACAAATTCCGTTGTAGCTCTTTGTGAACAACCTTTCTAAGTTTCTCTTTCTTTCATTTTACCTGACACACGTCTCCGACTCCGCCATCTTTAACCGGATCACGTGACTAACACAAACGAGCGCTTTCCTATCACGTGACTTAATGAAATCCTGTAATACATATATATATTAATAAAATACTTATTTTAATACATTTTCGTATGTGAATTCGCAATATTAAAATTATATAATTAGAAAAAAATAGGTAGATAAAATATATTTGTTTTGACGTTAGCCACGTGAGTATTCTGACACCACGTGACCCGGTTGTCCTACATGGCCGTCAGTGCGCGCAGAGCACGAGTCACTGTAAACATTGGGAATATTGTTTTCGTTCGACAGCCAAGCGTTAAATCGCAGGGAAAGGTAATAAGATGAAGCGTTTTTTGCTGTAATTTGATATTTCTGCGTTTATTTACTGTGCAGGGTGTTTAATGAAGCGCTGGTGTTGCTGTGACTGAGCTGTCATTTCTAACAAAACCCTATAAAATAACATAAAACATCAACATTGCGTTTGGATTAGTATTATAATTTAATATTAAGACTGACAATTCCTTCGAATATATATATGTATAACCATGTATCCATAAGCTAATGTGCTTGTATGCAACAGAGATATCAAGGCTGTCAAACAATCCTTAATAATATTTCATGTCAAATAATACATTTGTCGTTTTATACAAAAATGTAATTTGTATTAAGTAATATAAATACATTTTATGATTACCTAGAAATTGTATTGAATAAGATTGTTAAAAAAAAAAATATTCTCTAATATACTATTTTCAGAGTACTTATAAAATATTTATATTATATACACGTTATTGTTTTTGATACCGTATTTCTGGGTGCTTATAAAACCCTAATATATCAAACACGATTAAAAGCAGATCGTTTTACTTTCCCTGTCTTTTCATAATTTACCATGTTTAAAAATTGCTTGACATCCTTCTTTACTTTCACAGTGAGAGAATAGAAGCTCTGGACAGTACGGATGTGTCTCAAAACCTATTTAGCTCCCTATGTAGTATTTTTAGGGACGTCTATTGTGCTCAAAAATGCTGCCTAGGTAGGTTTTGAGCCACAGCCTGTCTGTAGGTAACATCACATTGGATATCACGTAAGACTGAGTAAATCAATTTCTTTCTTTCAGAGTTTTTACCATGATATAATGATGATTTGAGAAAAAAGAGCTAAGGCAGTAACATGGAATAGTTTAATATCAGACGGTAACACCATAGTATTTTGACAAATTATATTACATGGTTAACTTACTACATATTTGTAATTAACATGTACATGGTATTTACATTGTACTCCAAGTTACTTAAAATAATACTATGAAATTACCATGGTATAATTGCCAAAAAAAAGAGAATGATATTGTTATAGGACATATTCATAAAAAAAAAAAAAAAAAATATATATATCTATATATATATATATATATATATATATATATATATATATATATATAAAAACACATAATAAACTAAAATAAACAAAAGAAACAGTATATATATATATATATATATATATATATATATATATATATATATATATATATATATATATTATATATATATATACTGTTTTCTCTGGAGAAAAATACTAAATATGAAAATATTGTATTATTAGATTTTAGTTTATTATGTTTTTTTGTTTGAAAAAAAATACTAAAATTTAGAGAATACATTAAGAGTTGGTTTATTTTAGTTTATAATGTGTTTTTGTTCGGAAAAAAAGTTTAAAGAATGAGAAAAAATATATTACATTTTAGTTTGTTTTTGTGTGGAGAAAATGCTACAAAAGAGAGAAAACATTTTATTAAATTGTGTTTATTTTAGTTGATTGTGTTTTTGTTTGGAAAAAAAATTGCTAAATATTTTAGAAAATATGGCATTAAATTATGTTTTATGTTTGGAGGAAAGAAAATGCTAAAAACAGTAAGAGAAAGCATTTTATTATTAAATAAAAGAATGATAAATCATTATTATGTAAGCATTACATTTTTTTTGTTTTGTGGTTTGTCTAATGATATTTTGGTGTGTCTTTACCCAGGTCTAATTTGCCGTGTGCAGGAGAGTGAAAAGCGGACAATGTTTGTGTGTTCACCAGGAAGGTTCTGACAGACGGCCGTATTCAAAGTGTCAAATTCCTGGAAACCTTTGTCACACATACGACCCGCAATCATGCAGCTGGATCCAGTGCTGGTTGAATCCGCCGTGGTGTTCGGCGTGGTGATCTGCGTTCACAGTGCCGTGTGGAGCCCGCTCTCCTGGTGCTGCATCGCTCTGGCCATCCAGGCTTTTTACGTGCAGCACAAATGGGATCGGCTCATTCGGACCGGCGCCGCTGTCTTCCAGTTCCGGCCTTCGGCCAACAGCGGCGTGTTACCGGCCAGCATGGTGCTGCCACTGCTGGGCCTGGCTTTGAGGGGGCACTGCATCGCTGTGGGGAATGTTTACATGGAGCGATTCGCAGTAGGTGTAACAGTGATCGGTATGATGTTAGCGCTCTTCCTATCGCTCATCGCGTTGGGAATCACGCGCCCGGTGCCCACAAACACCTGTGTTATAGCCGGCATCGCCAGCAGTGCCATTCTATACACAGTCAAGCAAACACTAACAGTCTCCGAGGTGATCGAAGTCTTGGAGGTGTTGCTCATTTTTGTATATCTAAGCTTAATCCTCTTGTACCTCCTCCCACGCTGCTTCACTCCCGGAGAGGCCCTCCTCATCCTCGGCGGGATCAGTTTCATCATCAACCAGCTCATCAAACGCTCTCTAGCCTCATCTGGGAACGCAAACGCAGACCCGCTTCAGTATTTCCTCCCGGTCGCCGTGTTAGGCTTAGTGCTGCTGGGAATCTTCTTCGCCGTGCTTTTCGTATTCATGGAATCGGAGACCTGGTCGGCGTCGCTCTTCTTCCACACCATGACGGCCGTTTTGGGATTGGGCCTATTGGTTCCTTGGCTCTCCCTGCTCACACAGCATCACCCCATCACCTGGTTGATGCATTTCATCACCGAAACTAACACTCGCCTTTGGCTGATTGGATTCTGGGCCGCTTTGTTGCTTCTAGCGGTTGCCGTTGTGATGCATCAAAACAGTCATCGCTCAGCCGGAAGCAAGAAGCACCAAGCTTCGACGACCGTGCGAAAGTATTTCCACCTCCTCACCATACTAACCTTCGCTCCTGGACTCGCACTAGATCGTCCTCTGCTACATCTAGCCGCGGTCGGATGCCTCTCAGTGTTTTTGTTCCTCGAATTCGTCCGCTGTTTCCGCATCCGACCTCTGGGGGCGCCACTGAGACACCTTCTTACTTTATTCCTGGATGAGAGAGACTCAGGACCACTTATTCTCACCCACATCTACCTTCTCCTCGGCGTCGCCCTTCCAGTCTGGCTCACACCCGCGTCCTGCACCCCTAGTGGAGGCCTAGGGGGCGCTGGTGGCCTGGTGCCCTACGCCGGTGTGTTGGCAGTGGGAGTCGGCGATACAGTTGCCTCTGTTTTTGGCAGCACAGTTGGTGAGATCCGCTGGCCCGGCACAAAGAAGACCTTCGAGGGCACAGCAACCTCCATATTCGCTCAGATCATCGCCGTGGTGGTTTTCCTCATCGCCGACAGCAGTATAAACCTGAACGCCAGCTACTCGTGGGTGCTGGGTTCGATCACAATGGTGGCCATGCTGGAGGCGTATACGTCACAGATAGACAACCTGCTGCTTCCTTTGTACCTTTACATCCTCCTGCTGCTATGAGATCAGACCCGTTCAGACAAATCAGACCATTATGCCAATGCACAGATATCAACAGCATTAAATTCATACGTTACAGCCCTAGTATTGCGAGTTTGGGAATCAAAATGCAATAATGAAACATCAATTGAGTGTTTATGAACCTCGTAAAGTGAATAGAAATGCACTGAAATTTATTCAAGAATAAACGGTTTCATATAGTATTAGAGTGAAACAAACTAGAAGACTACTTGATATTGTAAACGACATACAAAATGGCACAAAAACAGATGTTTGAAGGTGAAATGTGTATTTTTTGCACCACTAGTGGCAATTGCAAAATGCTTGTTTGAGTCACACATGACAGCTTTGTTTGAAAACACAGTTTGGTGCCACTATTGACAGCTTTAAAGGGATAGTCCACTCAAAAAATTATTTACTCTGCCTCATGTTATTCCAAATCTGTATGCATTTCTTTCTTCTGTCGAACACAGAATTTGAAGAATATTGGTAACCAAATTGTTTCGGGTCCCATTGACTTCCATAGTATTTTTTTCCCTTGCTAAGGAAGTCAACGGGAGAAAAAACAGTTTCTTCAAAATATCTTCTTTTAATTTCCACAGACGAAAGAAACTCACACAGGCCTGAGGGTGAGTACATTACATAATTTTCATTTTTGGGTGAAAAATACACCTAAAAATACTCCACATTTATATTTTATATTGTACACGTGATAAAAATATTTTCTATAGAACACACATTTTTTTGTCCTCCCATCAGAAAGCTCTGATGTCTTGAGAAGCTGTTAATATTTCATTCGCTCAAATCCTGCGTCTGTCACTCCAGTATAAATGACAGGGATTGAGTTGCACATTATTAAAAAAGAAATGGAAAATGTGAAGCCCTTTAACGATGCCTGCACTGATAAACACGTCTTGGATGCAAACACAAACAACATTTTTTGTATTTTATTTAGATAAATCTCACAGAAACATGTCAGCCTTTATTTTTTATATTTTCTATATAATTTTGTTTTTTTGGGAAGCACATTTCTACAATTTTAAAATAAAAATAAAACTATATATATATATATATATATATATAGATATATATATATATATATATATATATATAGCCATTATATATTTTCAGATGCAAAAACCTCTATTTGACTCTAACCTAACTCTATTTGACCTTTGACCTTTTTTTTATTAGAATCCTATAAAAATATCTCTGGATATTTAAAAATATATAATAGTGCTGTCAAACGATTAATCGCGATTAAGCACATCCAAAATAAAAGTTTTTGTTTACATAATATATAATATAAGTGTGTATATTTATTATGTATATATACATACACACTCATACAGTATATATTTGGGAAATATTTACATGTATATATTTATATAACTTATATATAAATATATTAAATATACTAATATAAAATTTTTCTGAAATATATACATGCATGTGTGTGTGTTTATATATATATGCAATAAATATACACAGTACACACACATTATGTAAACAAAAACTTAGTTTTGGATGCGATTAATCATTTGACAGAACTAAAAATATATATTCGTATATATATAAGTATATATATATATATATATATATATACAGTATATATATATACTATATATAATAATGTATATAATTATATACTGTGACATATATATAATGTATATATTATATATATTCTAATATATTATATATTATATTCAATTCTATACTATTATGTACATATTTTGTGACAATTGGCAAATTTATATTTATAATATTTAAACATTGAATGATATTTAAAACACTTTTTTTCATTACAATAAAAAGAACTTATTTCAAATTTCATTTTTTCATTACAATAATTAGAATTTTTTTTTTTTTTTACATTATAAGGTTGTGGAAATGTACTTATGTCAAATTGCAGAAAAAAAAATAGGATTTTATTTCGGCAAACATATTTTTTTCTTTCTTTCTTTCTTTCTTTTAATTTTGTAGTGAAATATGACACTTGACATGTTTTATCAGATTCACCTGTTTTATGACAATATAATTTATCCTTTCAGTCCTTTGTAACAGCATATATGCATCACTTGAGCCATAGAAGAACACCATTGTTTTTCTATTATACAACAAAAATACTCAAATATAATTTTGATGCTATGAATAGGATCTGCCTTTATGTCCAATGCAATACAAAGGACTGGTAGCATAGCTTGTCGCCTTAAAAAGTGTTTTGTATTCCGAATAGTTCAATGCTATCAGTGGTTTGTCTGCATGGGTCTGTATGTACAGTAGGAGGCAGTAGATATTAATGTACAGATCACTATCCTGTAAGTGCATGTATGCAATTCAGCTGCTGCTTTACTCTGATAAAGATATTGTAATTTAGACATTTCGTAAATTATGTATGTTTAAACTTTAATTTATTCATGATATTTAACTGAGGCCTTTTTTGTTGCTCTCAGCATTTTGTGTTGAGTGTATTCCGTTGATGGTTGTCATAGGAACTGTGGTTGAAGCATCAATCACCTGTTCGGTTTGAAGTGCATTCTGGGACATCTGCATGGCACTCTGGTTTAAGTGTAAACTTGCTTTTAAACTACCTGGCAATTGTAATCAAATGTGTTACTTTATGGTCCATATTTTGACATTGGGATATGACAAAGATTGTCGGATGTTTATTTTGTAAATCATAATTTTTAATGGTTTGTGTATTTACAGAAAACACTTTTTGTTCAAATAATTGCTTTTACTTTGTGTCACAACATAAGTGACTCAGCATGAAACAAGACGTAACTTTTTTGACTATTGTGAAAAATGTTTTTTTTTCTATGTTGACTTTTTTTTTTTGTTATCTTTATTCAAGTTGGTATTTCAGCAGTGTCTATAAATATTATTTTTCAGATTTTCCTGTCAGTGATTGGTTGACATGAGAATTGCAGTTTGGTCATTTATTATCTTCATCAGGAAATTCAGATTATACTTATTAAATGTTCATACCTTTTCTATATGATATTGATTTTGTTGGGTACTCAGAGTATGTTGCGTTAAAGAAAATAAAGTGAATTTCTAATCAAATTAAATGTTTCTTGCTTTCTAAAATTCAGATTTTAAATAATAAACACTCTTTGGTTATCAAAAACTTGCCTTTTATTAACACTGTTGTGGTTTGTAGATAAAATATACAGATGATTCAAAATGATTCACATTTTTTGGTCCATTTACAAAACTTCATATTTAAAGGGGTGATTGTTGGTCCAGATGTTAAAAAGGCTCATTATAGTCATGTGACTGTCCTGATATCTTCAGCATCATTGGTCACACGTGTTATCAGGTCTGTTTTGGTCTTATTTCTGTCTTTAGGTGTAGAGGGACGGGAAGGGCAGCTCTTCTGATGGTTGTAGCCTGAGAGACAAAAACAGATTCACTTTACAAACTAGGCAAGTCCTGCATTACCCAGCATGCACTGCTCTTACCAGTTCTCAGGACTCCAAACAGTGCTTTGAGACTCCATGATGTGAAAGGTGTAAACGTGGCGTGAGGCGTCAGATGTGTTTGCAGCGCTGCGGTGGACGACTTCACCGTGAATCAGAACCGCTCCTCCTACAGCACCACAAACATTCGACAAAAGTGGTCCAAAAAAATTAGTTATTACTTTTATTCAGCAAAGATGCATTAAATTGATCAAAACTGACCTTTATGTTTAATTTTACAAAAGGCTTCTATTTCTTTCTCTCTTTTTTTAATTTTTTCAAAGTCTTGAAAAACATGTATAACATTTTCCACAAAAATATCATCATTGATAATAATCAGAAATGTTTCCTGAGCAGCAAATCAGCATATTATTATGATTTCTGAAGGATCATGTGACACTGAAGACTGGAGTAATGATGCTGAAAATTCAGCTTTGATCACAGAAATAAATTACATTTTAACATATATTCCAATAGAAAGCAGTTATTACAAATTGTAATAATATTTCACAATATTATTGTTTTTAAAAAGGTTTGATCAAATAAATGCAGCCTTGGTGAACAGAAGAGACTTCGTTAAAAATTTAATATAAAATATATAAAATTAAATAAAAAATATAAAGCTTAATATGAAAGTTTCTGTAATTGTGTTGTGTGTTATAGTTTTGGTATTAATAATTTGAATTATTTTTATAAAGAGGAAAAAAAAAAGTATATATATATTACATGCACATTAATACAAAACATAATATTAAGTACACATACAGATATTTACAGGGGGAAAATTATATATATATATATATATATTCTATATATATTATTATATATATACATATATATAATATATATATATATAAACCCCCTAAAACTTAACAAGCTTGTTGTCGTAACTCATTACCTATAACTCACCTTTTTTAACAGGACCAGGAACAAAGAGCTTGTTGTCGTAATTCTTCTCTCGGCCAATGAAATCAGTCAGAGGAAACGAGCCTTTAGGTGTCCGCACCATTCGCCTGCTAATCCCATCTAACACACCCGTAAAGAGCCACACAAACACATTTTCAATGCAAAATACAGCTTCACTCAGACAGCACGCATGCACAAATGAATCTGCCTAACGCATGTGAAATCACCGTGGTGTGACCCCGGTATGAACCACAGACAGCCGTTCTCCAGCGTAGCGTCTTCCAGAGCGATCCACACGCCCATCACTCTTCCCAGAGGCTGTGTGTAAAGGAAGGTGGCGTCCTGGTGCGGGGTCACTGAAGTCAAAGATCGAGGTCAACCAAGTGTTTTTGTACTGCATTCCTATTGGCTAAAGAAAGGGAGGGTCTTACCTTCTCCACCAATCCCTGGTTGCTGTTGACAGAACAGGCACAGAAGAGGCCAGTAATGAAATAATTACCTTTACAGTGTGTGTAAGTAACATTATATAAGTACTGTGTGCAGGACATATGAAGTGTACCTTAAAGATGTACATACTCTGCAGAATCACAGGAGCTATCAGGCCAAGCTTCTTCACCAGATTCTGCAGATTAGACACAAACACACATTTTGACAAAGTAAAGTGTTGGCATACTGAAAAGAGTGAAGTATATTTGGCAAGATATATTTTCTTTCTGACATCAAGACGGTTAAACAGTGGATTGCTAGTCTTAGCTTGAAACCAGAGTGGTCTACGTCAGGATTATTTTAGTATTATTAATATAATATCATAGTACTAACAGTACTTCTTAATATTTTGAGTTTTAAGTAAAAAAAAAAAAAAATATAATATATAATATATATATTATATATATATATATATATATATATATATTATATATATATATATATATATATATATATATATATAATTTTAGTAATAAAACAAAACACACACACACATACATACATAGCTTTAATCAATTTTTATTTCAGGTATAGTTTTAGTAATAATATTCAAATTAGTTTTAAATTTTATATTTTCAGTTTACATTTTAGAAATTTTGTTGTTTGCTTTTGTCATTTTTTTATTTCTATATAGATTTAATTAATTTTCATTTATGTATAGTTTTAGTATTAATATTTTGAATTCATTTTTATTTTTATATTTTCAGTTTTAGTAATTCTGTTACGTGCTTTTGGCATTTTATTAAATATTTACATATAGCTTTAATTTTTATTTCAGGTATAGTTTTAGAAACGATATTTGCTTTGGGTTTTTTTTATATTTCTATATAGATTTAATTAATTTTATTTCAGTTACAGTTTTAGTAATATATATATATATATATATATATATATTTCAAGTATTAAGTAAATTTGTAATGTGCTTTTGTCATTTTTATTATTTTTTAACATTTCTATATAGCTTTAATTCATTTTTATATTAGTTATACTCTAATATTATACTATAATATTATATTAGTTATACTATAATCTAATATCTAATATCCAATCTAATATTTATTTTATTTCAGCTTTTTTTTCAAATCCTAAAATGATTTTTAATGCTTTTAGTTTTAGTTTTCACCACTAGTCTCTGGGTTGTCTGGTTTTAAAGAGGTCTCCCAAGAGCTTTTCTCATAAATCTTCCCATTAAATCAAATGAGGTTTTGACATGAGTGTACTGTTTACATAAAAAGGACCAGAGTTTCCATTTGTTTACATGGAGGTTTGATCATTACTTGAATTTTGGGGGAGTGGGTGACCGCTTTAAACAGCGGCTCATAAGCGTGGAGAGCTGTGGGAAAGATAAAACACAAATACTTATGAGCAAAGAATGATATATGATGAACGATAAATGACAGGTTATGTTTAAACATGACTGTATTATATGAAATGCTATTTTCGTAACTACCCACCATGTCCAATTTTATTCAAGGAATGTTCTCTTGGCACGATGAACTCTCCTGAAATCACAACACTCTCATTATGAGATGAATTTGCTGTCTTTTTCTATATCTCAAAAAAAACAAACAAACCAAACAAAAAACAAACATCAACAACAAACACTCCTTTCTCAAAGAAGAAACGGATCTTGTCTCCACTGGTGATGAAATAGTCTGCATTTCCCTGGACAAACACCAAATATGATCATGATTTGGCTTTTTTTAGCTTCTTCTGAATATACATGGCTCTACAAGGGTCACTTTTCCAGTTACGACAGGGTTTGTACAACTACATTTACCTGCATCTTTACCTAGAAACATTTGGTTGCATGTGGGAAGTGAAGCATAGAAGAACGTTTATTATGGCGCTACTGTAATTGCTTGCTGATGGTGCATTCTGGGTATTCATCTGGACGAGTTTACCTGTTTTTTAAGCTGCTCGTCGTGGTCAGTGGAGAACTGTGTCCTGCAGTGTTCAGGGACGTCCATCCTCTCAATGATCTCACTCATTCGGTCCCGTAAAGCGTCACACTCCTCTGGGGACAGAAGGCCGTCCAGCACCAGGTAGCCCTCATCCCAGTACTGCACAATAAAAACATATCACAAACCTATTCACTGCACATTCAGATGTGATTAGGACATCATTTGCTGTTCCTGACATCACAAATAAGTAGAAAAAGTACCATATCCCCGTCGAAAAAAAGTATAAATACAGTCTTTGCTGGTTAGGTATGTTTTCAAGCATCACAGCTGGTTTAAGCTGGTCGTTAGTTGGTAAACTGTATAATATTAGTACTAATAATAGCTGTTAAACTGAATAACAGTTAGAATGTGAAATTATTACTTTAAAGCCTTGTCTGCAGGCCCCGCCCACTTCCACGCCCCTTATTTCGTTCCACATTCCAGCAGCTTGTACTGTATACTATTGAGCGTATTACGCAACACACTTCAAACTAGGATAAAAGTTATTCCATACATGCTTTCACCAATATAATATTTTAGTTTCGTGCATCTTTTGCACGCGTGCACGAGGCGCTGATCTATGAAAATATTTATTATTAAAAAAGCAATACTACAAAAAATTATTGTACTCGTAAATCTGCGTTTTCCATTGTTTCTAATGTGCATGTGCATAAAAACACAACAGCTGTCGTATTTAAGAGTTGCGATTTCAATTTAGAAGCAGTTTATTACCTTTTGCACGTCTTGATCTGTCAAAACATCCATGCCGATGAAGACAGTCTGAGAAGAAGAATAAAAGGAAGGCTGTCCCATCCAAATCTCTCTCTCTCTCTGAGCAACCACGTGGTTGCCCCGTGTCAAATACGATTAAACTGTAACCATGGTGATGCAATAATTGGATTTTGAACAGTAACTCTTTCATTACAGTGCAAGAAACTCAAATGTGCAATCATAACTTGAGTCACTGAGGGTTCAGGTGAACCTAAAAGGTAAACACGTGCCTAAAGTTAACTTAATTCCGAGTAAAGAGTGAACACAGGTCACTCTGTCCTGTTTGACAGAGCACGTGCAAGATTGAACAGTGTTGAAGATATTTCACAAAACAGATTCAAGCCTTGAAAAATGTAGCTGGATTTAGTCAGTGTCTTAATTCATTTTTATAAAGTTGGTCAAAAGTTATTATCTACATGAATGATTTAATGATTAATACTGTGTTTCAGTGCATTGTTAAATATTAATGAACTAATACAGTGTGTGCAAACTTCATTTCTGAATCAATCTGAATCTGTTTTGATCTTTACACAAAGGCATAAGAAAGATCCAAATGTTTTCAGCTAGTATTTAAAATAGCTCACACAAAAATAATACTTCTGTCATTATTTATTCACATTCACCTTCTTCTGCGGAACACAAAAGAAGATCTTTAAAACATTGAGTTTCATTATATGGGGGAAACATTGCACAATTATTTTATAAAAAAAAAAATACTAGACTTAAAAAGTTGACTTTTTGCCAATTAAATTTCTTGCATTTCTTAAAAGACATTATCAAAAAAAAATAATAATAATTGCACTGAATACAAGTAATATTTTAAAAGCACGTATACAACCTTTTCTAGCAGCTATTATAGTTAATAATGTGACTATGTAATACCTCTTGTTCTTGTGTCATTTGACAAACAAAAGTCACTTTTTTCCTTCAAAATGTCTTCTCCTAAAATCCACACAGGTTTGCAAGTTTCATTTTGGGGTGAGCTATCCCTTTAAGTCCATGCATGTTTTGATTTAAAAGTAATATTCACCTCAGTTATAAAATCTGCCACTGCCTAACCACTATACTTTTAGAAGGAAAGTTCATAATGCAAAAACAGTTCTCATGTTCAACTTAAAGATTTGATGAATAAGTACTTTTTCAGAAAGAGAGACATCTACATCTATAGAAATGATGTACTTTTACGGTGTTTTTGTATGGTGCATGTTGTCTCTTTACATGGAGAGGGCGCCTGCGTCACACAACATGAAGGACGCTTCTTCTGCTTGTTCTCAGCACTCTTGTTTTTGCACTGTCTGCTTTACCACAAAGAACATGGAGGAAGCGAAAGCTAACAGAGATGATTACTTGGTCGCCTGGGTGTTTTAATCAATTAACAAACACAATTCTGATCTCACATCAGTTAGACAGCCCTACAGTAACAGTTCCTGCCCCTAATGTTTGACTAATACTAAACAGTTCTCTAATTCTAGCCCAGAGTTGAGACAGAATTGAACAGAATTCCAATTAACGAGACCATGTTCTTCATTAACATCTTATCATTTTAAGTTTGTGAGGGCCGTGCACCATTCAGACTAGCTTTCATACAGTGTTTGAAGAAGTTTCAAGTGCATACTAACTGAAGAGAGATTTATTTTGGTTTAATTGGCTGCCATCTGGTTGGAAGTGACCATGACTTCACTAACACACAGAGAGAGAGAGAGAGTGAATGGGAGCTTTTATGTGGCATGGCGCTTGTACTCCCCTCTGCTTACTCACAGAAAACAGAAAGGCCCAGTGTTCACTGACACAAGGTGTGTGTGTTGAGAGATGTGTACTTAAGAACTTAAGAAAACAATGCCAAGTGTGGCTATGACTTAATATTATGAATGAATAAGGTTTTGAACTTTGTCACATTATTTGATCAATTTGATAATAATTAGTGCATAACGCTATATACATTTTATTAATAAAACTACTTTAAAAAGTGAGGGTTTCTTTAGAATGTCTGCCAGTTTGTGCACACACACACACACAGCTGAAATTTTAAATTTGCTGAAAAATCACTTACCATCAGGCCATCCAAGATGTGGATGAGTTCGCTGCTTCATCAGATTTGGGGAAATGTAGCATTGCATCACTCGCTCACCAATGGATCCTCCACAGTGAATGGGTGCCGTCAGAATCTAAACAGCTTATAAAAACATCACAATAATTCACACCACTCCAGTCCATCAAATAACATCATGTGAAGCAAAAATGGCGTGTTTGTAAGAAATAAATCCATCGAGACATTTTAACTTTAAAATGTTGCTTCTGGGTAAATTACAAGTCCGCAGTATTTCTTTCTGCAGTGAAAAACTTTGTCTGAATCAGGAGAGAAATATGGACAGACCAAGCACTGTTTATGAGTGAAAAAAGTCCAAAACAGTTCCAAACAAATATGTGGATGGATTTTGAAGTAAGAAAACAATAGGAGATGGACTTTTTTTTTTTTTTTTACTGGATGAAACATTATAGATATTTCAGCCAAAAAGTGATGGACTAAAGTCTTTTTTTGGGGGGTGAACTATTCCTTTAAATGGGTTATCATTTTTGCACCACATGATTCCAGAAGTTTCTCTTTTTCAGTGTTTTATATTGTTTACTTTTATATTTGCATCATCTAGCCCAATAATTTCTGAATTGACCTTGTGTTATGCCAAACCAACTGTAGCAAATACTTAAAAATAATGACCCGTTTCTGTGAAAAATATGAAAACACATTTGAATGTTCATCAGAAGTCTTTACTTGGTTCTGTTTAAAGCCATACTGTGTACATTAGACAATCTTCCGAACAAAAAGAAAAGTTCAAATAAAAATCATAAAATAAATCATATCAACACATACATATAAAAAAAAAAGAGAGACATTAACGCATAGGTTTGTTTTTCTTTCTTTTTGTTCTTTCTCTTTTTTCATGAACAGTTTGCATGAGTCCGTGCTTTCTTTTTGTTCTTTCTCTTTTAATTTTTTTTTGTAAAATTATAAAACTTATAAACGCAAAATGTACACTCTATCTTTGAGAAGAGCTCCAGCATACAGCTCAGAGACAGTTAAGGCCATGATAGTGTGGGAACGTTGCTACGACAAGAGTCATTATGACGTCATCACTCCCTTTGAGAAGTCGACCAATGGGATGCAACGTGCAGGTCACATGATCCAAACGAGAGTCTGTCCAAAACGGTAAAAGTTTGTTCTTTCGGGTGTTTGAGTTCATAGTTTCTGCATCTTTGCGTAGAGTCTGTTAAATTTAATATATTACCTTTTTGGCATTTACTTCTGTGGGATAGTCTTTAAAAGCATATATAAGAAGTAGATTTTGCATATGACCTTTTTGGCATTTAATTCTGTGGGTATTGGTTCTAAAATGTACATTTTACACATTTAATAACTCAGCTGGCACATTCATAAACAGTCTACTCTTCCCTGATTGGACGCAGCCGCTAAGTAAATAATGCACAAACCACATATTGCTTTTTATATCTATTCATTCCCATAATGCCACTGCTTTAACATAGGCACTCGCATCCACATGGTCACCATGTAGTGGTCGTTTAAATGCATGCCCCTCCGTGCCTGTAGGGGGCAGTACACAAATGACTTGACCTCGCAAAAAGTGTGTTTGTGTATGAGAACGTGTTAGAGTGTGTATCAGTGTATGTTTCTAAGCACAGATGGCACTGTACTGTCCACAACTTCCCTTCATACAGAGAAAAAACGTTATCGCCCAAATAAAAATAATTAAAAATGATTAAAAAAAATAATAATTGAACACAGAACGACCACTTAGTTCACCCAAAAATGAAAATTAGCTGAAAAATATCTCACCGTCAGCATATCAAAGATGTAGATGAGTTTGTTTCTTCATCAGATTTGGAGAAATGTAGCTTTGCATCACCTGTTTAGCAATGGATCCTCTGCAGTGAATGGGTGCCGTCAGAATGAGAGTCCAAACAGCTGATAAAAACATCACAATAATCCACACCGCTCCAGTCCATCAGTTAATGTCTTGAGAAGCGTTGCTTTTGACTAAAATATAAATCCATAATCCATAATATTGCTTTCTTCAATGAAAACGTCATCTGGTCTGAATTAGGAGAGAAATGTGCACGGATCAGGCACTGTTTACAAGCAAAAATGCATCAAGTTAACTGATGGACTGGAGTGGTGTGGATTATTGTGATGTTTTTATCATCTGTTTGGACTCTCATTCTGACGGCACCCATTCACTGCAGAGGATCCATTGCTGAGCAAGTGATGCAATGCTACATTTCTCTAAATCTGATTAAGAAACAAACTCATCTACATCTTGGATGAGGTGAGGACATTTTCATGAAATGTTCATTTTTGTGTGGGCTATGGCTTTAAGAGTTCCTCTGTGTCGCTCAGGCTTGTTCTTTATCAGCTCTCCACAGCTGCTCCTTGACCTCCGGCGGCAGGGTGTTGAAGAGGTCCTCTTCTACGATCAGCCCGGAGCGCTTGAGAAGGCGACATTCGGAGAGCTCCACTGGTAATCCCTCCAGCCGGTTCCCGCGGAGCTCCAGCTGCATGAGGCCGGTTAACTCTCCGAAACGTGACGGCAGCACCGTAAGGCAGTTATTTCCCAGATTCAGCGTCCGCAGCTTCTTACACTGGAACAACTCAGGTGGCAGCGCCTCGATCTGAAACGGAGAAAAACATGGTTCACACACAAGCGCTGCGATATGATTCTCTTTCATCAGTGTGTAAAATGTAATCTAATGACAGAAAATAAAAAAACAATGTTTGTGAAAAAACATTAGTTTTCCTCAATGAAAGGTTATTACACAATATTTTTTTCAGTTTTAACAAGAAAATATGTAGTTTATAAAAGTAGTAAAATGTAGTGTGTAAAATGTTATCTGTGTACAGAAAATAAGATAAGCACTTTATTGTGCATAACTTTTATGAAAATGTAGTTAAAATTAAAATATTTTATAAAAACTGCAGTTGCAACTTAAAGTGTGGTTTGTTGCATTTATTTGTAGCAGTGCTTTTTTTATTTTTATTCTTTTTTTAAATGTCTATATACAGTTTATTTTTTTATTTTAGATTTTGTTATTTTTAAGTTATTTATGTTTAGCTGAAATAGGTTAATTAATAGTTAATAGTTAATTTTTCTAATCGATATTTTTTTGTTTTTTTGTTTATTGTATTTGAAATAAGGAAAATGTGTTATGGTTTTAGCTTTAGTTTTAGTTAACTATAATAACCCTGGTTTATATCAGTATCAATGTGACTATAACAAAAATAATAACAACAACAATTAATTAACTATTAGTAGTAACTAAAAATATTAACTTACCTAAATAAAAAATATAAAACATATTTAATTAAATGTCAGTCTTTGTTGTTTGATAAATCATACTTAGTCATACTGCAATTTTGGTTTTATTTCAGTAGCTAATAAACTATTTTCAGTTATTTTTGTTAATGGAGAAAATAATGAAAAATAAGTGTTCCTCTGATTTCAAGTCAATAAGTCATTTGATCTGTGTGTTTTGTGCAGTATGTAACGGTAATGTACAGTCAGCGATCGGGTGATCAGGTGTCTCGCTCAGGGTTTATTCTGCGATAATGACAAACTTATTGATACGAGAAACCCAAAACCAGCAGAGCCACGCAGGCAATAGCTTGTCTGTCAAAACGGTCAGTTATTCCGTTTAACTGCCATTATGCGACAATATTTGACCGCAGAATGCCACGACTGACCATTCAGGATCAAGTATTTCAGAGAGTCGTGTAATATGATCTGTTCATTATAAATGACGTACCCCATTTAAAGCCACTCGCGCGGCAGGGTGGAGACCCAGGAAACATTATACACAGGAAAACCAATTATCTCCAGAGTAAGCGGCTAATTTTGGCCCACACAGACACACACACACACACACACACTCTCTCTCTCTCTAAAAAAAGCAAACATGTGCATCTAGTTACCGTCTGCTAATGAAAGAACTGGGAAGGTTGTGTGTGTGTGTGTGTAAGTGCACACACTCCTCAACAGGAGGTCCCATGAAGCCGCTATTTTCAGAAACATGCCACACACGCTCTCCAACCCGCCCATTACTAAAAACAAGCACAAGTGCTCGTCAAACTCAACACATGAGACACACAGGTAGTGTGTGCTGCATCATAATGTTCCTGGACTTTATTTCTGTATGTTCCCTGTTGACTCGCATCCAAAGAATCCAGATTGAACTAAACAATGGCGCCGTTTAATGCCGCTTACACCCCAGAGACAGCTCTGATGGGCGTCTGACGGATAGATATGTGCAAGACGTGATTCGAGGGTGTGGAGAGACCGGAGCTGCTGAGAAATCAGGCTTTAATGTAGCAAACAGGATTTCCGAAAGTACAACTGGAGCCGGCTTTCTGATACATTGTCACTGGCACTGTGAGTTTGCAGAGGATTCCCATCCTCAAACAACACAGATACGCTATTTTATATTATAAATCTCAAAAATATTTGCTATGATTGTCGTAATTGTAATTTATTTAGCGTTAACTGGCATTACATGGCTGTGTTACAATAATATTAGAAAGGATGCATAACCTGCAACAGTAAGCAAAAACTATGACTAAATGGCTGTTTTGCTTATGAGTGACGTTAATCAATATGTCTGCGCAGCTGAAGTAACACCAGCGAAAAAGTTAATTTAGATTAATTTAGATTAGTGAGCATTTTCTTTTTTGGTATAATATGCACTTATGAACCATTCACAATAAGATCATGAACATACTGCAGTATTAAAGAACTTGTATGGACTTTAAAGCATCAGGAAAAAATACATTTGTATTATTATAATACATATATAGTTTTTATATATATATATATATATATATATATATATATATATATATATATATATATATATATATATATATATATATATATATTAATTATAAAATTAGTTTATTACTTAAATTGTAATGTTAAATTTAACTAAATTAATAATTTAAATTATATATATATATATATATATATATATATATACACACACACACACACACACACACTGTATATATACATACATACACATACAGTATGTTATATTTATTTTATAGATATATATAAAATAAATATTAAATATAAATTACATGTATTCAAATTAAATTATATTTAAAAAATACTATAATACTTTAAATATAAATGTATATATACATACACTATATATGAAATATTTTATACACACAAAATAAATATTAAATATAAATTACACACACACGTGCATGTGTTTTCGTTTTCAAATATTGTGTGCATTATAATTTATACAAATTCTAAAATATTGTGTGTGTGCTGGAGTATAGCACTTATTTGTTTATTCATTTTTTTTGTAACCTTATAAGTTTCTTAATTGTCACTTTTGAGCAATTTAATGCGTATTTGCTGAATAAAACTATTAATTTATTAATATTATTAAACCTTACAGACTCCACTTTTGAATGGTTCCTACTTTTCAATTCAATTTGTTTATAAGGAATAACCCCTGGAAATGTACCATATACATCATCTATCTGTACACATATAGTACATCTGCAGATTTACAGGGAACGATCAACTGAAACTCAGGCAGCAGTGTCACAGGAAGGGGATCTCACAGGAAGGTGAGGTGACGTGTACGTGCAAGTCTGCACATTTATGCTCAACTCACTCTGTTGGCTGTCACTGCAAAGTACTGCAGGTTCTGCAGGAACCCGATGTCCGTAGGGATGCTGGTCAGGTTGTTGTGGCTGAGGTCCAGGTAACGCAGCGTCCTGCAGAAGAAGAGCTGGGCAGGAATCTTCTCGATCTTGTTCCTGTTCAGGTAGAGGCGCTCCAGGTTGGTGAGGGTGCCGATCTGGATGGGGATGTAGGCGATCTGGTTGTACCAGAGCTTGAGGCACACCAGTCTGTGAAGATGCTGGAAGCTGATGATCTCCTCGATGGTCTTCAAGTTGTTGTCTTTCAGATCGATCTCCTGCAGACAGAAGTTGATGTGCATGTCAGAATAAGGGAACAGAGCTTGTTTGAGCATGAAAATACCTGTGATGAGATGCCAAGCATTAAGAAATGTACAGCATTAATACAACGCAGCAAGTTTAAGACGCTCAATAATCTGGTTTTACATGCATTGCAATTTAGGGGTGTAACGGTACACGTATTCGGGTCTTTCGGTTCGGTGTGCATGTGTACCGAACAAATCATTCCATTTTTTAAAGAAATTTAGACAATAGTCTCGAGACATGTTTTTAAGAAGTTGAAATTAAATGAATTTTACATGGCTTTCTAAACATGCTGCTCTCTTCTTCTAGACGCGAGTGCAACGCTGATAGATGTCCCTCTAAAAAAATGTGATAAATATGCATTCTGTGTGAACGGTTTGGTTTCAGTTTTGACGTAAACGTCATCATCTCCACACTGATGCTCTCGTTTTCCCACAATATATATTTAACCAAAAATACATTGTATTTTCCAAAATAAAAAAATTATAAATAATCACAAAAAAAAACATCATATTAACAAAATAACATGTTCAATGAAGATATTTTGTAAATTTCCTACCATAAATATATCAAAACTTAATTTTTGATTAGTAATATGCATAGCTAAGAATTAATTTGGACAAATTTAAAGGGTATTTTCTCAATATTTAGATTTTTTTTGCACCGTCAGATTCCAGATTTTCAAATAGTTGTATCTCGGCCAAATTTTGTCCGATCCCAATAATAATTGAAAAATTTACACTTAAGACTGGTTTTGTGGTCCAGGGTCACATATTGAATGAACAACGTAGCAGCGCGGCATCTAGTGGGTTCAACTGGATAGGCTAAAAAAAGCATTAAAATGCAATGACATTTTGAATTCGAATGTTGATTTTTTTTTTTTTTAATTCGACCGAATATCTGAAATTCGAATTTGTTTTGACAGCCTTATTACATACCCCTATTGTAAATTATTGCCTGTTTTAAAATAACAGCACAAAAAGTCCCAAATACGACCTCATTTTATGATGCCCGGTTCAAAAATTCAAACTAAACTTTCCATAATGTATGGAAAATCCATTATGGCACAAGCATAGGTATTCTGCAGAGTTTCTGTGCTGCTAGATAAAGGATGACTGATGACCTGTAGATTGTGCAGACTGAATATGGAGTGTGGGATCCGCTCGAGATCACAGCGCAGCAGCTCCAGCTCCGTCAGGTTCACCATCTTCTTCAGACTGTTCAGAACCATCAGTTTGGTCCCTTCGTTATTGATGGAGAGCTTCTGTAAGTGAACGCCAACGTCCGTCACCACCTGCAGGGGGAAGAAGATGTGCTGGGATCATTATTTGGTCCTAAAGGAGTTACAAAACACAATTCTGTGTGAATATATTCAGCTATTAGATTAAAAACAGCACCAGAGGTAAGAACATTAGGATGATTAATAGAATTTCCCAACGGTCTCGTATCGCCACTTTTTTATGTAGTAAATTACATATAAATACATTTTTGTAACATTTTGTTCTGAATATTTACAAAAATACCTACAAGCAGCATAACACACCTACATACCTACATAACTACCTAGCATAACACAATGCATAAATACAAACGCTATTTTTACTATTGGTAAATATCGCAGATTATCTCTGAAGGAAAGAACAATTTATTATATGTAATATAAATAATATACATTAATATATATACTGTTTTTATTATAAACATTATATTATATAATATTATATTACGTTTAATTATATAAATTCATCAAATTATATACATATTTTAAGTTATATCATTATATAAATTTTATCTTGTGTACAATATCTTGTCACAAATATTATAAAAAATACTGTATATATAATAATATATCAATACTATGATTAAATGCTCATTTTGATATTTAATTTATAGAAATATTTTAAGCTATATAATTATATAAATTATTTTTTTGCATACAATATTTTATTATAAAAATTACAAAAATGCTGTATATATTATATCAATTAAACTGTTAATAATATTTTGGTTACACTTTATTTTAAGGTTTCATTGTTACAGTGTAATTATACATTTAAGTACGGAGTAATATTAATTAACTTCATGTTCTTACAACATTTTTTTTAGTTTCTCTTATATATATATATATATATATATATATATATATATATATATATATATATATATATATATATATATAAAATGTATTTTCTATTACATACATAATATTATAAATATTTTTTAAACAAAAGATAAAATGATTGTTTTATAAAAAAAAATTATACAATTTCATAAAATTTTAATACAATACAATATTGTTGATATATTTATATTAATAATATATTTCTACATTATTTAAATTACAAACCAATTAACTTATACATAAATTATTTATATATTTAAAAAAAATATATATATATTATTGGTATAAGATTTCAACAAAATATTTTTCTTTGTCTTCATAATAATGTGCACTGATAAACCAAGCACAAGATTAGGAACATGTAATAAGAATGCAAATAATTTTGACATCACTGATGAGTTTGTGAGAGTAGCCTCGTCTCACCTGAGGCAGTTTAGTGAGGTTGCTCTTCAGCCGCAGGACCTTGAGCCTCTTGAGCTCCCGCAGGCCGTCGATGACGATGAATCGGTTGTTATCCGCGCTGAGGTTTCCGGTCAGATGAAGCTCGCTGAGGTTCTTGAGGCTGTAGATCCACAGTGGGATCTCTTTAATGTCTGTGAACTTTATGTGTAGTGATTTGAGGTTCTCGCGGAGGAAGGCCAGAGCAGGAGCCTCGATTTTAGCCGGTGTGTGGTAAAGCCACATCTCCCTCAGGTTACACAGCTGTGCGATTATGGGCGGGATCGTAACATCAGGGATCAGCTCCAATTTCAGCACCTGCAGGAAACACCGAGAATACATTTACCTGCAGTTAAAGCAACCAGTGCTGTGCTATGTTTTTTAGACCAATAGCACAGAGGATATTATTCCAGAAACTTCATTATTCCAACATTTTCACAATTACATTTGGTGACATCAATGGCACAGAAATTACACACTTTGCCTTTAAGAATTAAAAACCTGAAAAAAAAAAAAAAAAAGCAAACAGGAAGGGAAACCGCTCCAACTTCCTCCTAAGCAGCTGTGAAAAGTAAAATGTGATCTCACAGAGTCATCTTACTGCACGCGAGCGGTTACTTAAGGGGAAGCTCAACTGGACTCATGCTTTGGGGAAGAAACTGAACTATGACTTTTTTTTTTTTTTGGCCAAATTATAAAGCCCTTTTAATAAATAATTGAAAATAATAATAATAATAATAATAATATTTTTAATTAATTATTTAAATAAATAATTCGTAGGGCTGCATAATTTAGTCGATCATTTTGTGAATTCCTCAATATGACTATAAAACCATAATTTAAATCAAATAATTAAAAATGTTTACAAAATTAGTAGTAGTATTATAATTATTTCAAAATATTTAATTTGTTTAATTGTTTTAGGGCTGTATAATTTGACCAAACGTTTGGTGGTTATATCAATATGACTATAAAATAATATTAATAATTTTTATCATTTAAATAAACGTATTAAAACAATAATAATAATATATTATTATTATTATTACTAAATACAAATATTAAACAAAATAAATATTATTAAGGTTTTAAATTATGGTAAATTAGTTAAATTACAATACTATTATTTATAGTCTTTATTTCTTCGTTTCACAATGTTAAACCATCAAGCTTTTATTTTGGTGGAAAGCTGCAGAGTTATGAGTTTCTTTCTTCTGTGAAACAGAAAACAGCTTCGGTTCCCATCGTCTTACATTGCATTTTTGTGTCAAAGGGATGTTCCGGAACCTAAACAGATTTCCAACATTCTTCAGAATATCTTCTTTTGGATTCATCAGGAGATACAAAACAATATACAAAACATTATAACCCAACATATAACTGCACAAATTTATTTTTGAATAACATTTTGATTAACTGTGCAGCCCTGCTCACGTGGAAGTTTAGCAGAGACCAGGCTACTGTAAGCAGGTCTTGAACAGGCCTATAAGCACGACCTGAAACGTCTGACTTGTAAATATGCATATTTTTCTTATAAAAACGCATCGATTGGCTACAGGAGGCCTTTATTCAGCCCCCGGCATGTTTTATTATGGATGGATGCACTTTATTTCACTACTTTCGGACTATTGAAGAAAAACACCCCTTTACTCCCATTCTAACACTTGGAAGAGCCAGGATCATTTTTAATACAACTTCGATTGGATTCGTCTGAAAGACGAGCGAGCTAATTTTCATTTTTAGGTGAACTAACCCTTTAAATATGCATTTGGTAGGAGTTTTACGAAAGTGACCCTGGACCACAAAACCAGTCATAAGGGTCAATTTTTGGAAATTGAGATTTATACATTAACCACTGATATATGGTTTGTTAGGAGGACAAAATTTGGCTGAGATACAACTATTTGAAAATCTGGAATCTGAGGGTGCAAAAAATCAAAATACAGAGAAAATAACCTTTAAAGTTGTCAAAATGAAGTCTTTAGCAATGCATATTACTAATCAAAAATTAAGTTTTGATACATTTACAGTAGGAAATTTACAAAATATCTTCATGGAACATGATATTTACTTAATATCCTAATGATTTTTGGCATAAAACAAAATTGGATAATTTTGACCCACACAATGTATTTTTGGCTACTGCTACAAATGCTCCTGGGTCACACATACAAAGCTGACGCACACACCTCCAGCTCGACCAGGTCAAACACTGTGTCCGGGATGCCGCTCAGCATGAAGAGGTGCAGCTCCAGCTTCTCCTGCGAGTTTTTGGTTATCCTCTGTCTGAGTTTCTCCAGAGTCCATTCGTTATTCAGGTTCAGCTGTCGCAGTTTGTTCTCGCTGACCTCCGACAGGAAGACGGCGAAGCGCTTGGAGTACAGCGGGTCGTACTGATCGATCATGTGCAGCATGAAGGCGAAGTCGTTCTTGACGTCGGGGATGTCGCTGTAGCTGCTCTCCTCGCGGATGGACTCGAAGGAGTAGCGCTTTAGCGAGCGGCTGATGATCCAGTACAGCGTGTACATGCAGATGAGGCCGTACACCACCACCAGGCTGATGTAGAAGCAGGCCAGGATCTTGAAGAGCGTGGCCAGAGGATGGGCGCAGTGGTACGTGCGATAACCGGTCAGCCGCTCGATGTCCACGGTGCACGGCACGCTAAACTTGATTTGGTGGACGTAGTACATGGTGTAGCAGATGATGATGAGGAACTGGAAGACTTTGATGATGATTTGGCGGATGTAAAGACGGTGAACGATGTCGCCCTCCTCCACGTGGATACGGAACTTCTTCACCTGAGAAGAGAGAAGGATGAGACGAGACGATATATATTCAGAATATTTGGGCTCCGTTCCAAATCCTAGTGGACTACTGTACCTCCTTGTCCACTACCTACATAGACAGCATCCTTCAAAGGCATCCTAACTGAAATGTTAACGCAAATAAAATGAAATTATATACATATTTTTTAATATCTATCAATAACTATGTTTTATTTAGTAGTATATGAAATAATTATACTTTTAAGATGATAAATATATACATAATAATATATAAAATTATTTTTAATAATAACAAATATTTTTCAGCTTTGGATTAAATAACTATATTTTATTTAATAGTATATGAAGTGAGCAAAAATTTATAAACCTTTATTAAATATATGAATATATGAATTTATATTTAATAATATTTTCAAAAAATATTTTGGCATTGGACAAAACTATATTTTATTTTTTAATATATTAAGTAAGCATTAATGTATAAATATATTTATTTAATATAAAGTAATATATAAATATGTATTTATTAGATAATATATTATTTATTATTGTATTAAGTAAATGTGTTTGTGTTATTGATACTTTTCAGTATAGGCTAAATAATATACTAATAAACAAAATATAGTAAATATAAATTATAAATATATTTATTAAATATATGAATTTATAAATATTTATGTTAATAATATTTATCGATAATTTCCTGCATTGGCTGAAATATGAAGTAAGTATAAACATACAAATTATAAATATATTTATTAAATATAAATATTTATGTAATAATATTTTTCAATAATTTTCAGCATTGGCTGTTATAACTATATTTTATATATTATATGAATTATGTATAAGTATAAATTAGTATATGAATTAGTATAAATTCTAAATATATTTATTAAATGTATATTAATATATAATTATCTATGTGATAATATTTATCTATACTTTTTAAGCACTGGCTGAAATAACCAATTAATTTATTAGCATATGAAGTAAATATATACGTAAATTTTAAATATATTTATTAAATTTTTGTAATAATATTATTTATCAAAATTTCAGAATTGGTTGAAATAGGTAGGCCTATATTTTATTTATTAGAATATGAAGTATTAATGTACAAATGATAAATACATTCATATTTAAGCATGCTGCCTATGAATTTAGCCAAAAGAAGGCATTTTGGAGGAATACATTTTAAAAAGTGCACCTACGATGCCTTGAAATGCTCACTACAGAGGCAGCTCACTAGGATTTGGAACGCAGCGCTGTTCACTAGACATCTCGCTTGTGACTTGAGAGCAACTCTTAAATAAATCATACGCACACACCTTCTCAAACAGTGCTTTGGCCTGCTCTCCTTCCTTCTTATCCAGGACGCCCGTCTCCGAGCGGTCCACGATGCCCTGCTCGATGCGGGACTTGGTCCTCTGCAGCATGGGAACGCTTGCCTCCACATCCTGGTCGCTGATGCTGGAGGCTTTCTTATCCATCGAGCCGTTCATCTTCCCCGCCGGCTTGGGGTCGCTCTCCTCCACCACCGTCTCAGAAAGCGCCCGCGTCGTCCACGGCGAGTCGAAACACTTCAGCAGGATCGACACGAAATGCTCCAGCTTCGAACTGGTCCGCGGAAACTTAAACCAGAAGTTACTACAAGCTAGAAAGATCAGCGTGTGCAGCAGCACCAGATACGGGAAGTACTTTGCGAACCAGTGCAGCTTGTTCTCGTAACACACGGCGTCCACGTAGTTGTACTGGTGTCTGTCGAGGTCGTACTGGATGCCCTTGGGCTCGGCGTTGAGCGGCACGCTGACGTTGAGTTGTTCGCAGGTCTGGTTGACGACCCATTTGCATGGCAGGCATATCATTTTGTCCTGCGTGACCTGCAGCGTGCCACCGAACACCGCGATCATCAGCATGACGATGGAGATGTAGTCTGTGAACACGTCCCACCATGGTTTCAGAATCCGATACGCCGGCTGTGTATCAGCAAAGTATCGCAACTCAGTGATGGGAATCATGACAGTTTACCTGAGAAACAGAGAGAACCGAGAAATGACAAATTGAACGTGACAGGCCAATAATCAATCCATCAATCAATCAAATGTCCACGTCATTTCCACTTAAATAAATACATTTTAAAAAATTTATTAAATTTAAAAAATATTTAGCATAAGGTAACTTCTAAGCCTTTCATATCATTCTCAACCTTTTGCAAATAGTAATTTCCACCTAAAAATAAAAAAATATGAATAAATAAATAAATAAATAATGTTTTGCTTAGGTACGGTCATCTATGCCTTTCAAATAATTCAACATTCTGCAAAATAAACAAACAAAATAAACAAAAAATCTAAATAAAATAAAAAATAACCAAAATAAAATAATGTTAAAATATTTTAAATGAAGTTATGATTCTAAACATTTTGCAAAAGGTCTATCTAAAAATAAAATTAAATAAAATTAAATACAAAAATACATATTTCGTTTGAAGTAATGATTCTCAATCTTTTGCAAAAGGTCATTTCTACCCAAAAAATAAAATAAAGTTAAATAAATCAATAAAAAAATGCTTTGCATTAGTTCATTTTTAAGTGTTTGTATGATTCTCAACCCTTTGCTTAAGGTAATTTCTAAAATAAAATAAAATAAATAAATAGAAATACTTTTGATATTCATATCCTTCTCAATCTTTTGCAAAAGGTAATTTTTGCACTAAAAAATTCAATAAATAAAACAGATAAATAAATAAAAATAATAATAATAAATTGTGTATATATAAAAACTAATTGCTACCTAAAAATGAATGAATAAATTAATGAATTAATTTTATTTCATACTAGCCTTTCATTTCATTCTCATCTTTTTGCAAAAAGTTATTTTTTGCAAACAAGGCAATTTCTAAGCCTTTTCTTCACCTTGTTCTAGTGATAATTTCTACCTGTAAATACAATACAATAAATAATAAAATCTAAATATTTTGCATATAGACAATAAAACCATTTTTGCATCGTGAGTGTGCCATTATTTTCACAACTATCAAGCAGATTCATAACACAACTCCTTTAAAGACAAACATTTTTCCCCTTGCAATAACATTCACTGTTAAATTGTTCACGGAAAGAAGTTAAAAAAAAAAACCTTCTGAAATCTTTTAACGGAGTGAGAAAACACGTTTTCTAATGACCTTTAACCGTGTTCTGTCTGCTGTCATTTTCACTTCACACACAGAGTTTCCCTTAATTGAGTCTCCTGTCTTTCTCTTACATCAGATCATGACACAGGAAGCAGCTGAAATGAGTCAGCAAAAAACACCCACATCTGCGCGTTTTCACAAGAACACTAACAAAAGACAACAAAAAAATCTCACAAAAAAAAAAAAAACCACACACACACGTCCCACAAAATCAAAGCTGTGCCTAATTTTAGCAGGCATTTTCAAGGTGCGTATGATGCATGTACACACACACAGTTATGTGGTTAAATTCAGCAGAGCGCTTGACTTTATAAAGGCCGTTTATGACTAGTGGGGACTGATGTTTAGGAGGCACAACATCATTAGGGTTGCTAGATAGGAGCTGAGAATTACAAACAGCTGCTGTGTCTGCTATTAGCCAAACACAGAGTACGACCCAAATCAGAGCTTGCTGAAAACAGGATGTAATGAAACACGGTTTCTGAAGTGTGCATCTGAACATTATTCCTTAAAAAGCAGAACAAGATTTAAAAAGAATGTATGAAATGATTAAAAAGAAAATAAGTTGAATAAGCGTCTGCCATATCTGTAAATGCACATGCATTGTCATCCAATATTGCCCAATTCCTTCCTGTTTTCAAAAGTTTGCTTGGTAAGATTGTTTTTCTGTTTGTTTGTTTTTAAAAGATGTCTCCTCTGCAAGGCTGCATTTATTTGATCAAAAATACACTAAAAACTGTGAAATATTATTACAATTTAAAATGACTGTTTTCACAGTCAATATATTATAAACTGTAATTTATTCCTGTGATCGAAGCTGAATTTTCAGCATCATTACTCCAGTCTTCAGTGTCACATGATCCTTCAGAAATCATTCTAATATACTGATTTGCTGCTCAAGAAACATTTCTGATTATTATCAATGTTGAAAACAGTTGCTGCTTGTCTTGTTTGTGGAAAAGGAGGTACATTATTTGTTAAGGATTCTTTGATGGATAGAATGACATTTATTTGAAACAGATTTTCTTGTAACCTTATAAATGTCTTTACTGTCACTTTTGATCAAGAATCCTCCTCGCTGAATAAAGGTATTCATTTCTTTCAAATAAAACTCTTACTGACTCCAAACTTTTGAATTGTAGTGTATGAACCTAAAAATATTTGTATATTATATTTACTATTCAGTACTATTTATTATTTAGTAACAAATAACTCATAAAGAACCAGCAATGATGGTAATTTGAGCATCATTTTTACATACAGTATGCTGCAAAATGGGGTTTTATTTTGATAACACCAGTGAAATACACAATTTTAGTGCATACGCAGATCCATGACTATATGACTATTCAACCTTTCTTGTGATGTGCATTAACAGAATGAAAGCTAAAAAATGAATGATGTCCTCTGAAAAAGCCTTGTGTGAGGAACAGACCAAAATGTAAGCTGTAACTTCAAATATTCCTTTAAATAATGGCAATTCTATACAAAAGGGTTAGAACAGCAGACACAAGCATTGGCACGGGAAAAGAAGAAAAAGCTGATGAGTTTATTAGCTGGGAAAGGGCTAATAGAACACAAGTGAAGAGATGAAGAAAGAAAGAGCGATATAATGAGGCATCCAGACAGATAATTCATCATTTCCTACCCTCATCATTCCAGCATTTAGACGACCACAGACACCAAACATACGTCAGTGCAGACCGTGACTCACTATAGATCGAGAACCGCTCCGGCTAACATCTATACTTATAGTCGGAAAGGCTGGGAATATTCTGTTTGGGATTCAGGAGCTGGAGTGAAAATGCAGAAAAGGCCCCTGCAATTGTTTATTGAGAGACCTTATAAAAATTCCACGTTGAGCTGAAATGACTCCAAGTTAGAGCACCTCCGTTTCAAAACATCCTCAACTGGAGTATACAGCATGGTCAAAGATCAGAGGCTTTAAAATATGATACTGTTTTGCTTATTTAGGTAAACATGTTAAGATAAAGCCATCTGGCTGTATTAACTGAAATGTATATATATATATATATAAAGATTATATGTATGATATATATACACACACACACACACACACACACACACCCATACCCATTTGTATCCGAAGCAGCCCTCTGCCTATGTGGGGCCCCTTTAAGAAGTTATGAGCCAATTAAAATCTGGTTAGAGGTGTACTGTTATTATACTAAAAGAGCAAAAACCTCTTGTAAACTCTAGTCATGTCTAGAGAATAAAAATATCAGAGACACTTGAGGGTGAATGCATTTGACTTGGCCTTGTAAGAGTTATTTTAGTGCTATTTATATAATAGTATTATTTATATTTTGAATTAATCTTTATATTTTAAGTTTCCATTTAAGTTTAGAAATGTTGTTAATTTTTTTTTTCATTTTTGTTACAATGGAACTTTTAAGTTAACAAGTCTCCATGTTAATTTCAGTTTAAGTGTAGCAATTTTGTAATTTTTATTATTAAATATTACTGTTTTGAGGATACGTTTGTAGGTTAAAACAATTTTCAATTTAATTTGAGTTTAAATTAAGTATTTTGTTAATATTCATTTATTTATTTTTAATTGTTTTGCTTATTTTTTTTTCATTTTAATTTACATTTAATTTTAGATGTATTAGCTTTTGTTGCATGCTTTTAAATTAATTTTAAATTTAAATGTAAATATTTTTGTTTAGCTTTTTGTTTTAGTCCTTCAACCTAAACTTCAGCTAGTTGTCAGCTATTTTCAAATTTTTACTTTATGTTTTTCATCAAATTGAAAAAAGACTGGTGGTGAAACATTTTTACAGTGCTGTTTACCTTACTTCAGCTTTATTTCTATTAACGACAACAGTTTTTAATAGTTTTAGTTAACAATAACAACACTTGCAACCACATAGCAACCAAATATGAACATGCCAAAACCCCTCAGAAAACATCACAAACCCTATAGAAAATATCCACAACACCCTATTTACATGAACACCTCCTTATCTCCCAAACACACATTCTCTGTGCAGAATATTCACACACTATTCACACAAAGATAAAACATACTTCACAACTGACCATTCACACTAAAATTCAGACAATCCATATATGAATAAATAACCCACAATCACCACACAGCTGCTACAACTCCTTTTGAAAAAGAAAGGCAAACATAACGTGCACTGAAGGATAGAGTTCAATGCAAATGGGACAAAAACCTTCAGTGGGAATGCAAACACACCTGAAATACAGGAAATAAATCACACCACAAAAAAACAAAATTAAAAGAAAATCAAAAACCAAAAATACAAGTTCACTTCAACTCAACCTATTCTTTTTGCAAATAAAAAAACCATATTATCTTGAGTTCTCATCTTGTTTCCATATAATGAAGATAAAAGCTGTCAAGCTCAGAAAATGGCAATAATCTACATTTATGCACAATATTTAATCCACTTATATCCACCGTTGCTCAAATCTCATTCATGACTGAGCGTGTTAATTAGGTGCCTCAAGCCATGTTATGTTTAAGACATGTTAAACACAAGAGCATCTTAGATCAGTAAAGATAAAGGTTGGTAAATGATGACAGAATTTGTTTTACGACTGAACTATTCCTTAAAAAAAACAAAAGTGCACTGAGATGTCTGAACGTGTCCCATGAGTCCACGGGTCTCAGCTGAGAGTCTGTTAACAGTTAACAAACACCAACCTTCGTACACCGAGACACACAAACTGCCTCCTTCACAAAACTAGAAGTACTTTAATAAACTTCAAGTATTTTAAAAGCATCATCTAAACAGATTATTTCCTCATATCCTTCAGAAAGTAAACACAAGACACCGTGTGTGTGTGTGTGTGTTGAGGATCAGTTTCTTTCCTTTAGGAGTGTTTGGAGACGTGTTGTTTTAACACAAGGCCCGAGAGAGTGTTAGTCTCCATTCGGCTCCTCACACTGTCTGCTGATCCAGTCTAGACCAGTGCTGGCCGTCCATGAGACGTCTGTTCCATCACAATAACTTTTAGCAACACTACACACACACACACACACACACACACACACCCCATTTACCGTGTGCTTGCTTGAGATAAAAGCCTCTTTCTTTGAATGTGATTACACTTGACATTTCCCCCAGCATTCTGGATTCCACACTAAACAACCCATTCCTCATCACAGTAATGAAGATAATACTTCAATCTGCAAAAATAACTTAGTTCTGTCTCTCATAATGTACATAAAGTTATAAATACTTTCATAACGTAAGCAGTGTGACTTCTCTCATAACCTCCAGAAAGCAACGTCATCTCACCGAAAAAAGCCCATCAGCAGGAAAGCTGGAACAAGCTGAGAGGGAAACTGTATTCTCGGTGTATGTTCCTATTTCTCTGAAGCTGAACATTATGTCATAAAACAGACAGATTTATGTGTATTAGAGTCTGTCCTCCCTTTAGATGCCAACAAATACAGGACAGGACAGGATATGAGACTTCAACATGAGAATATGGCAGAATATCCCCTATAGTGGAACTGCTAAATAACATTCTGTAATGGACGTCATGATCACTACATGGAAGAAAAACATTTCTTAATAGAACATCTTAATCACTTTATGGAAAAGAACCTAATGAAACATCTTGACATGGCAAAAATAATTTTATAATGGAACCTCTTGATTACTATATAGCAAAAATCCTTCTATAAGGGAACATCTTGATCCCTATAACAAAGAACCTTCTATAATGGAACATCTTGATGACTATATAGCATAGACCCTTCAATAAGGGAACATTTTGATCACTATATAGTAAAGAACCTTCTATAAAGGAACATTTTGATCACTATATAGTAAAGAACCTTCTATAAGGGAACATCTTGATCACTATATAGTAAAGAACCTTCTATAAAGGAACATTTTGATCACTATATAGTAAAGAACCTTCTATAAGGGAACATTTTGATCACTATATAGTAAAGAACCTTCTATAAAGGAACATCATGATCACTATATAGTAAAGAACCTTCTATCAGGCAACATTTTGATCACTATATAGTAAAGAAGCTTCTATAAGGGAACATCTTGATCACTATATAGTAAAGAAGCTTCTATAAGGGAACATCTTGATCACTATATAGTAAAGAACCTTCTATAATGGAACTTCTTGATCACTATATAGTAAAGAAGCTTCTATAAGGGAACATCTTGATCACTATATAGTAAAGAACCTTCTATAAAGGAACATTTTGATCACTATATAGTAAAGAACCTTCTATAAGGGAACATTTTGATCACTATATAGTAAAGAACCTTCTATAAAGGAACATCATGATCACTATATAGTAAAGAACCTTCTATCAGGCAACATTTTGATCACTATATAGTAAAGAACCTTCTATAATGGAACTTCTTGATCACTATATAGTAAAGAAGCTTCTATAAGGGAACATCTTGATCACTATATGGCAAAGCACCTTCTATATTGGAACATATTGATCACTATATGGCATAGACCCTTCTATAAGGGAACATCTTGATCACTATACAGCAAAGAACCTTCTATAATGGAACATATTGATCACTATATAGTGAAGAACCTTCTATAAGGGAACATTTTGATCACTATATAGTAAAGAAGCTTCTAAAAGGGAACATTTTGATCACTATATAGTAAAGAAGCTTCTATAAGGGAACATCTTGATCACTATATGGCAAAGCACCTTCTATATTGGAACATATTGATCACTATATAGTAAAGAACCTTCTATAATGGAACTTCTTGATCACTATATAGTAAAGAAGCTTCTATAAGGGAACATCTTGATCACTATATGGCAAAGCACCTTCTATATTGGAACATATTGATCACTATATGGCATAGACCCTTCTATAAGGGAACATCTTGATCACTATATGGCAAAGCACCTTCTATAAGGGAACATTTTGATCACTATATAGTAAAGAAGCTTCTATAAGGGAACATCCTGATCACTATATGACAAAGCACCTTCTATATTGGAACACTGATCACTATATGGCATAGACCCTTCTATAAGGGAACATCTTGATCACTATATGGCAAAGCACCTTCTATATTGGAACATATTGATCACTATATGGCATAGACCCTTCTATAATGGAACATCTTGATCACTATATGGCTAAGAACCTTCTATAATAGAACATCATGATCAATACAACAAAGAACATCAATACTTAGAGCTCTTCTCATTCTGAAAATAAGAAGATCATTATTGACATCATCTCATGATCTGTATCTGACCTGTTTTACCCTACTGGCATGGTTTTAAGCCTGTGAGTGAACACACATGAAATTAACTCTTCTTCCATACAACATTTTGTCCCAAGTCCCGTGAACTCCAGGTGCATCTCGAAAACACACACAAAGGGTCTGTTGTTAAACTCAGTCTCTGTTTAGCTTCCCCAAGGGCATGCTGTCCCCATCTGCTGCTGACGGCTGGTATGGACGCAACCCAAACACACACACGATCCTGCATCATCCCCAAAACCATCACACTCTGTCCCGTCAGCAAAAGAGCTGAACAACACTGAGATACAGAGAGAGAAATTAGGTTTTAATGTGTCAAATTGTCTTCGCAGGCAATCCTATGGCTCCTCTACGGAAACGCTTTTATAATGACACTGAAATAAACGCTGGCTATTTCTCACTACTATCCTAAAGTATACCGATGGAGTTAAACCACTCAAAGCAATTAGACATGTGCATTTAAGAATTAACCACACTTTCAGCAGAGCAAAGTGAAATTAAAAAGCTGTCTTTCAAAAACGTTTCCAATTAGCAGAGAATAATTTGCACTTATCTACTAAGCAAAAGATGCATTTAGAGTAATGGGAAAAAACATTACACTGAAACATTTCTACTGAGAAATGGAACAAACCAATTCACTGATCCGAATGAAACAATGATTCATCCACGAATCAGTCATCCCTACTTTTCCCATGAACATGCCAAGGACAACTAGGGCAGATATCAAAATTTTTTTAGTAAACAATGACTTAAACTATACCACTTCTTACAAAAAGCACTGCAAATGTAGTTTATTACATTATACAGGCTTTTTTCAATTATTTCAAAATGTCAGATTTTTACATTTTAAAATATCTTAGATCTATGACACTCGTTTTAGTGAATTTCATATATTATTTGATATATATAATATCAATTCTATATATTTTTATTTTGTTATACAATTAATATATTTTTATTTTATATAATTAATATATTTTATATTAATAGTATATAGCAGTATTATATTTATCTTTTTTTATAATATATTTATCTTTATAAATATCTTTTTGTTAGTCTTTGATACTGACCTTATGTAACATTACAAAGATTTTTATATAATTTGACATAATAAAAATGTATACATTATTCATATTTAATAAAATATCTATATTTATTATAATTTGTTTTACATATATTTTATATAAAATGTGTATAGGCAGAGCAACTGAGATCTCAAAAACTGGATCAATCCAATGTGTGAATGAATCATTTTGAGAACCGGTATAAACTGATTCACTAAAAAGATCTGACTCAAAAGAATGATTCATTCACAAATAAGCTCCAGCTTAAATTATGGCCTGTTTCTCACAAAAAGTTATTATATGACTTTAGAAGACTTGGAATATACAGTGCACAAGAACTACTTTTACTGATTTCTTCCAAGCATAGAGACATGACCGTGTACAGTTTGTGCATTGGTTCTGTTGTTCTGATGTATTTAGTGAGTTAATGTGGTCAGAGGTGTGTGGCGTCCCGCAGTCACACAGGCTTTGGGTTTTACACACCACACTGCAGCCAGTCAATCACGGGTGTGTCCTGCTCAGATCAAGCATGCTTCCTGGAACACATGCTCCTGCTCCAGCTGAACAAAGACAACTTCACACACGTGGAGAAAAAGCACCAGGCCCGCACTTGTTCAAAACACACATCCCTCTCGCCTCAGGGTCAAACTTTAACCCTCATCAAGAGCAAATACCTTATTCTAGGACAAAACACACTAAATTACAATGAAAGCAAATGAAGGAAAAAGCACCGTAAAGGAATCGGTCTTATTTTTTTTTAAATCACATGACAGCTTTGGGTGAAAAACAGATCCATATTAATGTAAAGTGTTCAGTTGCATAATGAATGTAAACCCTTCACCCTTCTGAGGTTTAAACCTACAACCAACAGGTTAATAGCAAAGATTTTTAACCACTAAGCCACAACACGCCCAAGAGGGAGTGTCTCAAAATCACTTCAATTCTACATTAAGTAGAGAAAAACAAAATTTCTGAACCGGCTTATATCAGTGTCAGGCTGTAATGTAGGTTTTTTTTTTTTAGTATTATGCTCATTCTCATGCAAGGAACCTCTCATCCTAAAATTTTAAATGCAGTTATATATTCCTATGTATAAACACCCAATTTATACTATTAGAAATATGTGCGAAAAGTGTTTGGAAAGTATTTAATTTCCTTTACATTCCTTTATTGCATTTGTTTTGTCCTACACGTTATAGTACTGTTCTGTAATTTTATTTTTAATCATTTATACTTTTGTTTTAGTCACTTTGAATTTGTTTTAGTTCCATTTATTACTTTTTTTTATTATTATTATTATTTACTTGTACACTGTTTTACTCTGAACTTTTACCCCCTAGTGCTCCCTTGTGGGGCCCTATAATAAAAAATACATGAGATGTTACAATAATCAGATTCAGGACTACAACACAAACACAACCACAGGTAACACAAACATAAGAACATGACATAATAATTCATTAATTCACAGACTAACTTAAGTTCACACAAACAAACATACACGCACACAGTGCTAGGCCTGCAGTATACTGGGGTTGCCGTGGGTGGAAATTAAAGCTTGTCTCTTTGGTCTCTTAAAAGCGTCTTGTGATGTCGAACACACCCTGAACACACTCAAACCCTGAGAAACACACACACATCCGGCGCAACTCACCAGCCTCGTTACTGAGTGGATCTCTGGCTCCTGTGGCGCATAACTGATACATGTCTTTTCCTCTGATCCACGGTCCACAGCGGCAGCCTCACACTCCCGCAGCCCGAGGAAAGAGTTGAGGAACGCGGATAAACCACGCCCAGGAACTGGCGTCAGCCGGACCGCGCCGAACGCGTGTGCTTCGAATCTACTACGGCGAAGGCTCAGCTCATTAACATTAATGACGTAACTTTACGTTGGAGCGGTAGACGCACCTAATTGGCTGATAGAGACTCTATGGGCCCTAGCTCAATTCAATTCAAATTTATTTGTATAGCGCTTTTTACGATACAAATCATTGCAAAGCGACTTTACAGAAAATTAAGTTTCTACAATATTTAGTAGTAGCTTATCAGTGGTGACTGTCAGTTTATGTGCATACGGCAGAACTGTTCGGAAAAATCAATAAAAGACTTAAACAAACAGACGATTAACACTATTAACAGCAATTATGCAGTCATACTTATAGCAAAATGTGGTAGTTCTGTATGTTGTCTCTGGGTTGGCATCATCTGAGGTCCTCTGAGGGGTTGGCATCATCTCTTCTCAGGTGTTCTGGATCCAGACTGGAGCTTCTGTAAATCCTAGAGAAACAGAAAAACAAATAGAGACATAATTAGTGTAGCTGCTGTTCCAGCCAAGTTAAATTAATTAGTTTAACCCAAGCTAAAGAGTAATAATGCGCATTTGATCAGATATAACTGCAGTCCAAGATTATGAGATGCATTATTTGAATGCTTGGCCAAAGAGGTGTGTTTTTAATCTAGATTTAAACAGAGAGAGTGTGTCTGAACCCTGAATGTTATCAGGAAGTCTGTTCCAGAGTTTGGGAGCCAAATGCGAAAAAGCTCTACCTCCTTTAGTGGACTTTGCTATCCTAGGTACTATCAAAAGTCCAGCGTTTTGTGACCTTAGGGAGCGTGATGGGTTGTAGCGTGGTAGAAGACAAGTTAGGTACGCAGGAGCTAAAACATTAAGGGCCTTGTTAGTAAGTAATAATATTTTGTAACTGATATGGAACTTAATAGGTAGCCAGTGCAGAAACTGTAGTATTGGGGTAATATGATCATATTCTCTTGACCTGGTAAGGACTCAAGTCACTGCATTTTGGACTACCTGTAGCTTGTTTATTGAAAATGCAGGACAACCACCTAGAAGTGCATTACAATAGTCCAGTCTAGAGGTCATGAATGCATGAACTAGCTTTTCTGCATCAGAAACAGGTAACATGTTTCGCAGCTTGGCAATGTTTCTAAGATGGAAGAATGCTGTTTTTGTAACATGGGAAATATGATTTTCAAAAGACAAGTTACTGTCTAATATAACACCCAGATTTTTGACAGTAGAGGAAGTAACAGTACATCCGTCTAGTTGCAAATAGTTTTGTTATCGATCTATGAGTATGTCGTGATCTATGGTGTTGAACGCAGCACTAAGATCAAGTAAAACTAGCAATGAGATGCAGCCTTGGTCTGACGCAAGAAGGAAGTCATTTGTAATTTTAACAAGTGCAGTTTCTGTGCTATGATGGGGCCTGAAACCCGACTGAAATTCTTCATAGAGATCATTTTTTTGCAGGTAGGAGCACAATTGAGCAGACACAACTTTTTCTAAAATTTTAGGCATAAATAGAAGATTTGAAATGGGTCTGTAAGTATAATGGCTTGTATGATGGCTTAATATTTTCAATTTAATGGAGCTTTATTTGCATGGCAATAGAATAAAGTGTCGTCAAAAATAAAAATAAAAAAACACTGAGTATAACTTGCCTTATACACAGAGGCATTGTCAAGTTAGAATAGAAAAGGGTCCTGTCCAAACTATTGCTATAAAATTAGAAGCACACAATTCCCTAGAATATCATTATATGCTTAAACATTAAGATTTGTACTCATGGTAATTACTAAAGTTGTCAAACCTGTTCATTAGAAGTGGGTGCACTGTCCCAATACTTTTATATCCAACACATTGATTGGCATTCCTTTTTGAAGGCTGTAATAATGAATATTTAATTAGGTTACGTGACGGACGCTGCGACAACGTTGCTAAGCAACGTCACCGTGAGCCACTTAATATTCAGGAGCCAGATCTTCGCCATAGTGGGATTTGTACTGCGGCGCGTTGAGTGGAGCTGCGCTGATACAGCACGAGCGTGCGTGACTGACGCAGCGCGGAGCGGACGCTGCAGACTATCCTTCTGCGATGAAGGTCGTTTACTGTAACCGAAGGAACTTTCGCAAGACAGACGCGGGGGAAGTCAAGAAGAACAACAGCTGTTGAATAACGGAAAGTTACTCTGACATCATACATTTTCGTGTATTTACTAGTAAGATGATTGTACAGTTTATAAGTCATATAGCCTATCTCGACCATATTATCTTTATCAACATAAAAATAAATAATAAAAGAATAAATAATAATATGTGACAAGGAAAGCAGCAAAGGGAAATGTTACACCCAAAACAACCTAATCATTGAATAATTATCACATTGACTTACGTTATATTACATGTATAAAAATGTGATAATTATTAGATGATTTAGTGTATGTGCATGATCTTATTTGGGATGATTTTAAAGAAACAAAATGTTTTATTTTTCTTCAAAAACAATTATCTAGATACCAAAGTTCAAGCTAAATATTACATTTAATAATATAAAAAATATATAAAACAACTGAAAACAAATCCATGATCTGCCTCTCACCGTTTATTGAGAATATTTTTTTCGTCATTTGAATAATAATATTCTTTTGATAATTTTTTTTTCTTTGTCTTACGTAATTCATCTCCACCTCTGAATTTCCCAAAACATCTTAACATTAACACGGGAAAAACGTGTTTTTTCCGTCTTTCATCTCAAACTGATGTAATCCACGTCACTGGATAAACATGATGGGCGGGGCTTCAGCGCGTCTCTGTCGTCATCGGCGAGCGACGACTGATCCAACTCGCATATGACAAATATGACATTTCAGCCTCAGTAGAGAGATCGCGTGTGTTTAAACAGAACAGTTAGCTCGGTAACGTTTCGACAATGACTTCTCGATTATGTTTCTTTTTATTCAGACCGAGGATTCCCAGATCACGTGGTGCGGTACCCAAAACATCATGTAGCACTGCTAGAGGCACGCATGAGGAGGCACAGAGAAGAGCTCCGAGCACCTCTTTACGCGTCTCTCATTCGTTCCTGGGGACTTCTGTGTCACACAGCGGAGGCAGATTGAGTTTCTGCAGGAGCTTCACAACTTCTGTAAGCAGGACTGAAGCCATTGGACAGCTGCAGTCAACACACTATCACCTGGTTTACACCTGCAAAGTAAGATTATACTTCAGTTCTTATTTAGGGGAACTCTGGACTACTTAGGCAATGTTCAGTGAGTCATTAATTGTATATTTTGTGTCTAGGTGTGCTCCACTCGCTCTATGAAGAAAATATCCAAGATAGCCTATCACAAGGGTGTTGTCATTGTGACTTGTCCCGGATGTAAAAACCACCACGTGATCGCTGATAATCTGAAGTGGTTCTCTGACCTGGAGGGGAAGAGGTGTGTATGTTTTAAGCCCTGAACACACTGCACGATTTTTGGTTGTCCCATAATGTAATACATTTATTTTCATTTCTAAAGACCCAATTTATTCAGCGAAAAATAAATAATTATCACTGTAAATATTTTTTTCTATTTTATTTCTATTACTTATTATTTTAATATATTTTAATTATTTCCAAATAATTTATTACTATTTATTTTTTTAATTTATATAGTTAGTTTCATCTTATTATTTATTTATTTATTGTTTTTCTCTCAGCTTTTCCACTGACCTCCCCCAGCAGCGGCCTTTTAAAATGATTAAAATCATTATTTAAAGTTAATTATACATGTGTAAAATATTTTTTACTTTTTTTTTTCATTTCTATTACATTACAGTAGTATTTCTACTAACTATAGTACTTTACTGCTAGATTTATTCTTTTTTAAATCTAATTTATTTTAATCTAAATGAATCCCCTGGGCCAGAGTTGGAAAACCCAAAGCATTATGACAAAACTTTACTGTGACGTTGACTGCTGTATGTTCTGCTTTGCCATAGAAACATAGAGGAAATCTTGGCTGCTAAAGGAGAATCAGTCCGAAGAGTTCAAGGGGACGAGGCCCTGGAAATTTTTGAGGAGGAATCAGTAAAGGAGGTGTCAAGAAATAATGCAGATGATCCGAAACCAACACAACTGAGCGATGGTTCAGACAAAACATGATTGACATTTGTTAATTGCATCACTGGACATTTATTATTGTTATATTTTTTAATAATCTTATTAATAAATCATTAAAACAACCATATAATCACTTTGGAGAAGTTGTTTTTAAGTGTTTGGTCCCCTCTTGTGGTCACTGCAACATTTTCACTTTAATGATATTTTGAAACTCATCACACTTTATCAGCGACCTTCAACTGGTAAACATGAATACAACTAAATCAATGCTGTTATTGCAACACCTTTTCGCTTTTGTTTACGAGTTACATATGTATATATTAATTTTTTTAATATATTTTATTTAAAAAAAGTTCATTTTTTTTAAAAAAAAACTTTAAATAAAGCAGAAAAACAAAATGTTTGAAGATGGATTGATAACATTATTTGATTACAAGTTTCGTGGAGTTTGCGTAGCGTGCTGTGACGCAGTCACGTTCAGAAGCAATGGGCGGCGCTTAGAAAAATAATAAAAAATAATTTTCTCCAGTTCTATACAATCTATTCTCAGTTCAACATAAAATAAAGTTTCTCAGTATCATTTCTTAATTGTAAATGATTGTCTAGACTGCTGAAGAAACAGCGACAGGGTCACATGACACCTGTTACTTTTCTCAGCGCTGCACTAAACGGACCAATCACAATCGTTAGCAGTTACTATCAAGATTGCTTTAAAACAGCATTCTTCTGAAGCGGTTTCCACTCATATGTCAGGAATCAATCTCGGACATTTGCAGATTTAAAAGATGATACTTTCTAATCTACGAATGTCTCCAGTAAGACAAAAAACGTCATGACATTTGAATGAGCCTCAATGGGGACTCGCCCTTCTGAGTCACCTAGCGACCCCTGGAGGAACAGACATATCGCAACTAGTACACTAACATTGGAGCACTTATTCGCCTTTGCTGATAGTGAAACTATGCGGTAATCGACCATACGCCGCCCAGACAGCCTCCAGCTAATGAGCGATCATCTGAAGAACAAGTTAATGCATTCACTCGGACTCCATACTTGCGTTTTTGTTACTGTACCAGCATGAATTCAGCGGGACTGCTGTGTGAAACCGAGCGACCGCGACACCGTCCTTTCCTGATCGGGGTGAGCGGAGGAACGGCCAGCGGAAAGGTACCAAACACTACATGCTTGATGGAAACCGATGCATATTGCAGTTATAAGCGTTTTAATGCATGCAAACCATACCTCTGTTGTGCCTTAAATACTGTATATAGTGCATGTTTGCATTTAAGTGAAATGCATGCAAGAACAGCATGCAAAATGTAATTACAGACAGAGAAATGTAGTGATATACATAGTGTCCACTTGTAACAGCATCTGTAATGATATTCAGGCTGATGCAATTGTAAATAGACACTACTAGATTGTCAGTCCAGGAGAGTAACTGCTGTTTTTCTCCTGTCAGTCCACAGTGTGTGCAAAAATCATGGAGCTGTTGGGTCAGAATAAGGTGGATCATCACCAGAGGAAGGTCACTATCGTAAGCCAGGACAGTTTCTACCGGGTTCTCACTCCAGAACAGAAGGCCAAAGCTTTGAAAGGCCAGTACAACTTTGACCATCCAGGTAAAAAAAAAAACAATAAGGGATTATTCAGCAGTGTGTAAAAATGCTGTGAAAAAGTTCAGGAAAACAGATGTGGAATGACATCTTTTAATGCACTATTATGTTTTCTCTCTCTCAGATGCGTTTGATACGGAGTTAATGTGTCAGACGCTGAAGGACATCGTAGAGGGAAAGGTGGTGGAGGTTCCCACGTATGACTTCGTCACCCATTCCAGGCAATAAGACACGCTTTCCCCTCACACTGACACACGTTCTCTTTATGTGTACTTTGATAGTGTGTGTTTGTCTGATAACAGACTGTTGATTGTGTGTGTAGGCTGCCAGAGAAGATATGTGTGTATCCCGCTGATGTGGTGCTGTTTGAGGGCATTCTGGTGTTCTACACACAGGAAGTCAGAGACATGTTCCACATGAAGCTGTTTGTGGACACAGACTCAGACGTACGGCTGTCTCGCAGAGGTACTGCACAAATTATGGTTAAATCAAGTCATTTCTGTGCAGTAGAGAGAACCTTTTTATGTATTTGATATAATATAAAATATACATTTCATGCAGTTTGTATAGCAAGGTTTTTATTTTTGCATTTTCAAAAGATTGCTAAATTTAAGATTAAAAAAAAAAAAATAGCATTCTAAATCAAAGCGAAGTAAAAAAAAAAAAAAAACCTACTCATCTTACTGACTCCAAACTTGTATATTTATTCCATTTAGTTTTCAGTCAAAATTTCATATTTTTTAATTTGATGGAAACATAAAATATGAATAACCCTAGCTGTATGTTGCCTGTATAACAGCATGCATTTTGTGTGTTTAGTTCTGCGCGACATGAGAAGAGGTCGAGATCTGGAACAGATCCTCACGCAGTACACCACCTTCGTTAAACCAGCCTTTGAAGAGTTCTGCCTTCCGGTGAGAAAACACACGTTGCAAAAGCTGAACTGACATTGGATAGTTGTGTTATAGTTACATCTGAAATCTCTCTCCAACGTCAGACCAAGAAATATGCAGATGTCATAATACCTCGTGGAGTTGATAACATGGGTAAATATCATCAAAAGGCAATAAATATTCAAAATGAAGCTTGGTTTTCTGAACTGTTGCTTCTCTTTTGTTTTTTGAATCTTCTTTAGTGGCAATAAACCTGATTGTGCAGCATATTCAGGACATCCTCAGTGGTGACATCTGCAAATGGCAGAGGGCTTCTGTCAATGGGCACGTCAGTGGGCGGAGTCTAAAGAGGGGCGTGGCCGAACACTGCGAGAAATCTAGCGGAGGCGGGAACATGCCGGCGAAACGCCCCCTACTGGAGCCCAGCACACGACCACATTAACACACACAGAAGAGAGTCACACGATCAAAAAACCCCAAAGCTTGAATTTTCTGCATGCTTCCAACACACAATCTCCGTCAGACTCTCTTTTCGAAGAATTAAAAGGAATATTTTTTGCACAAATTTGAATTTGATGAAAATGATCACACCCTCAGGCCATCCAAGATGTAAATGGGTTTGTTTCTTCATCAGATTTGGAGAAATGCAGCATTGCATTACTTGCTCACCAATGGATGCTCTGCAGTGAATGGGTGCCGTCAGAATGAGAGACCAAACACCTGATAAAAACATCACAATAATCCACAAGTAATCCACACCGCTACAGTCCATCAGTTAACACAATGTGAAGTGAAAAGTTGCATGTTTGTAACAAAAAAGTCCATCATAAAGATGTTTTACGAGTCTTCTATCCATAATATTGTTTTCTCCTGTGAAAAAGAGAGAAATATTCACTGATCAAGCGCTTTACAAATGAAAACTGTCCAAAACAGTTCTAAACAAATAAGTGAGATATAAGACGTCAGAGGACAACAGGAGATGAACTTTTCTACTGGAGGAAGCGTTATTATGGATTATGGACTCATATTTTAGCCAGAAGTGATGGTTTGAAGTTAAAAACATCTTAATGATGGATTTGTTTCTTTCAAACATGCAGCTTTTCTCTTCACAAGATGATAACTGATGGACTGGAGTGGTGTGGATTATTGTGATGTTTTTATCAGCTGTTTGGACTCTCATTCTGACGGCACCCATTCACTGCAGAGCATCCATTGATGAGCAAGTGATGCAATGCTACATTTCTCCAAATCTGATGAAGAAACAAACTCATCCACATCTTGGATGACCTGAGGGTGAGGACATTCTCTGCAAATTTTCATTTTTGTGTGAACTTCCTTTAAGAATGCTTTCTGCTGTTTATCTGAGTCACATGACCCTCAGCGTGAACTTTAACCTGTAGTCACATCTTTCTCAAAGAGGAACGGTTCTGTATATATAAAACCTTGTTTGTCCCACATGTCACATGCTACTGTAATCACATTAATCTCTACTCGTATGATATTTATAATAACAGTCAGTACTTGTAGCAGGGTACACTCAGTGTACATCAGCCCAGTCTGTCTTTCACTGCAGAGCCGTCTCATAAAGGTTGTAATTTGCACCTGTACAATGTAAAAGTCAACTTGTTTTGTTACTTTTATCAAGTATAATGGCTTTTTAACACCTGAAATCAAGTTTCAGTGCTTTATAAGGGTGTTACTGCCTTGTCTAAATCATAAACTCCTGTTTGGTCAGGATAAGACATGAAATGAATGAAGCAAAATACTTCTAGTGAATAACAGTGATAGTTTAGTATTTAAAATATTAATCTCACTATCACTGATTTGTCTCTTTATTTTTAATGTTCTGTATAATTTATGTTGTTCACCTCATTCTGTAATTTGTTCCTAAATGTGAATATTTTAAACTATTTCTTTATTTGTAATCAGATTTAACATTTTTCTTGTACAAACCTTTTTTTAAACATCAAAGAGAACATGCTTATGTGACTAAACGTCTATTTGTTTTGTACATTTTACATTGTGTTTGATAAAAGAATGTCAAATTAATTTCATTCATTTGTACACTGTTTTTCATAGTACTATGAAAAGCACTATAAAAATGAAGGTGATGTATCAATAGTGATACATGGACATACCATGGTATTTAAATGACTTTACACACAAATACCATTCTGTATGTCTGATAAACATGTTATTAGTTCAAGGTATGTGATAGTATTGTACCATAGTATTGATTATCTCCAAAAAGAAAAAAAAAATCCACAGAAAATCATGGTATGACTATAATGTAATAGTACCATTATATTATAGTAACTCGATACAGATTGATTACCCTATTCAGTGATCATGATATTTACATAATACCCCAAGATACACTACTGTTGAATAGTTTTGGGTTGGAAAGATTTTTCAGTGTTATAGAAAAATGTTTTAGTCTCTCCTGCTCACCAAAGCTGCATTTATTTGACCAAAAAATACAGTAAAAAGTAATATTGTGAAATATTATTACAAGTCAAGTCTGCATTTTTCCCGCAGAACTGGGCTACTTTAACACTGTTGCAATGGGTTGTTTTTCATGTCCGCAGGTTGAAGCGACACCAATAACGTGATATTTATCCCCTGGAATGCGATTTTTACCGGGGAACCTCTTGAGTAGCAATTGGACAGCTTTTGTTGCGAAAATCTGGCAACCCTGTTAAAAACTGATTGCTGTGATCAAAGCTGAATTTTCAGCATCATTCCTCCAGTCTTCAGTGTCACATGATCTGCAGAAATCATTCTAATATGCTGATTTGATGCTCAAGAAACATTTTTGATTATTATCAATATTGAAAACAGCTGTGCTGCAGAATATTTTAGTGGAAGCTGTTATGCATTTTTTGATGAATAGAAAGTTCAAAAGAACAGCATTTATTTAATATGGAAATCTTTTGTAACATAAGTGCCTTTACTATCATCTTTGATCAATTTAATGCACTGCTGAATAAAAGTAATAATGTTTTTTAGCATTGGTACTAGTATGCCACTTTTTGTAGGTGTAAACATGCTAAATGTAGTGTTGGAAAAATACACATACAATACAAAGAGCAGTTTTATTGGTGGTTGAATATACAGGATGTTATAATAACAGGAAAAAATTCCCAGAAGTCGGTAAACATCACAGACGCCACACACACACTGAAGAAAGTGGCTTCAGCTTCCCTTCTCCCATATGTGAATAATAACATTCTATAGAAAAAAACATATTCTCACACACACACACACACACACACATACTCTCTGATGCTCAGAGATCACAGCATATTCAGTCCTCACAATATATTTCCTCTGCCCTCTCTACATGATGGGAGATCATACATCACAACTGTACATGTACATTTATACAGAACATATCATACACATCCCAAAAAAAATTAAAACATCCACAAGCACGCTGTCAAACTGAGCCCCGCCCCTCTCTGTGACATCACCGTCTGCTTCGGTAAACATTAAGGTCATTTTTTTTGCAATAAACAAAAGATTAAAAAATATATATAAATTAGATTTCGATGAAGAAAAAAAGCCATTCAGTTTTTTTTTTTTTTTTTTTTTTTTTTGCATTATGACACTATTCATGACAATTAATATAGCTCCAGTCTTATTCATAAAGCATGAAAATTTTCTTTGTCATTTGTAAAGCTTTTTTATGCATTGAATAATTTAATGATTTTCTGTTTAAATCTTTCATAAACCATTTTTACGTAAACTTGTGAAAAATTGCATAAAGGCTTTATGGACAATTTAATTTTTTTTTAAATTTATGTATTTGTTTTATGAATGTGAGCCATTTTTCCCCTTCAAATTAGGATTAATTTAATTCACAGTACAACAAACACTACCATTATGTTTGTACTTTACAAATGCACATTATTTTTTAATGAGTATTGATTTTACTCATAAAATTGATTTTAAATTAACATTTACATTTTTATATTCATGTATTTTTGAATTTTTTTAATGTAATAATATTTTTTATGCATTTTGCAAGCTACTGAGAATTGGGAAAGAAATGTGCATGAAAAGAAATAGTCATGAAAATAATGTCACAATGTAAATTTTTCTTTTTTTAAGGTAAAAAAAGCACGTTCTTGATAATTTATTTGGAATTCGAGGGGCTGTCAGCCATGTGACGGGGTAAACCGTTATAATGAGGAGTGCACATGATCACACACAAAACAATATAGCAAAATTATGTGAAAAATGAGTCCAAACGTCCAGTTCATTCTTTAATTTCCAAATTAATATATTCCATATAGTCTATTACTCACCGTGTCTGTCAAAACATATTCATTTCAACAGATCAGTGAATATTCCTTATAAAACGCATATAAGATTGCACACATCTGCCCGTTTCCCAAGCGACTCATGTCCAAACGGCGAATCGTAGGTTGAATCAGTACATCCGAGCGGGACAAACAGACACAAACTCACTCCATCAGGCACAGTGTATTAATAGCAAATCAACCAAGCCCTCTTAGAGTGTGTCTTTCTGTACAGCCACACATCAACACACGCAAACATAGAAAGTTGTGAGGATTTAGCTTTATATCACAGCGTTGGGGTCCTCTGCGCGCGCGCGAGTGCATATCTGTATATCTATACTGAATCAGGATTCTCCTCGTGAGTTTTTAAAGTCAACAGTCAGGGAAAAATACTGCCCATGTCTCAATTTATTGGTGCAAATAGGAGCTTGCGTGTGTCGGTTCAGCCCATTTCAGCTCCAGAACCGGATTAAGAACTCTAGTGTGGGTTCCCAAGGTTCTGCAGGAGGTTCAGGTCTCACCGTAAATTGTCTCTGAGGTTCTAGATTTCAGGTTCTAGGTCTTCTCCTCGCGCTCCGTCCTGCGCCGCGAGATGTTTCGTGGTTTGATCTTGAGCGAGAGCTCCCATAACGCCTCCTCTGCCAAGTGATCGCTAAAGTCGTTGAAGAACGAGACGATGTCTTCGTTCCGTTTCAGTTCGTAGTGTCTACAAAGACGATTAAAGTTACAAATTAATAATGGAACCAATTTTTTGAATCAGTTACTAGTGAAATCTGCAACTGATATATGAAATGTATACAACATTAAATATTAATATAATCAATTTTCTAATAAACTAATTCATATTAATGTGCATAAATAAAAATCATACACATAAAAAACGCATAGTTCCAAAACAAAAGGGGGAAAAAAAAAAAATTAATGTAAATCAAAATATCATTCTACTTCTAACATCAAAATCATAATTTTTATCCATAACCATAAACAATCATAATTCTTAATTTTAATTCACACAAACTCAATTTCAAATTTCAAAGATAATTAGGACTTCTAATGTCAATTTCGACTTGGTCGAAAATTACTAAGCTTTTTCATAATTATGTTTTTTTGTCAATTTCATCATCTCAATTTCGACACATGTCAATTATTTTTTATGATAATTTTTAGGCTTTATGTCAAAGTTGTGCCTTTAATGTCATAATTATAACTTTGTCATAATTGTTTTTGCCATCATTTAAACTTTTTATCTCTTGACTCTTGTATCTCATAATTAGACTTATGTTATTTTCATGCCAATTATTACTTTTTGACATAATAAATAATGTTCAAAAATTTGTCACATAACCAACATGCCAAAATTAACATTTTAGTTCATAAATATTGTACTTTCATAACTTTTTATGAATATATTCACAATTCAAAACAAAATGACTCAGTATCTCATAACTGTTTTTTTTTTTTTTATGTGTGATAATTGTGTTTTTTTTTTGTCAATTATGACTGTCATATTTTCTTTGTTGTTATCACCTCAACTTTTTACCTCATGTTAAATATTTTTGGGTTCAATATCTCATAATTATGACTTTTATGCGATAACTAGGATTAACCAAAATGTTTTTTCTTTTGTGGGGAAAATAAGTGCTGTTTGATTTGACCACAGTCCTTCATGCCTCTGTTGCTCCATTCTACAAGTCTGTTAGAGCAAAGTCTACGGCAGAGTTCTGGACTGCAGCTTCGATCGCATGTAATCTAATCTCATGTTCGTCAAACGCTGGGTTTCAGGCCAGCAGATTACTCACACTTGCTGGAAGCGTCTCATGCTGTCCAGAATGTTGAACTGCTGCCAGCGCTTGGAGAAATTCACTTTACCGTCAATAAAATCCGGGTTTCCGAGGTGAACGAAAGTCAAGTCCTGTAGGATCAAACCCCTGTCAGAAAAAAAAATATAATAATTTTTACATCTGCATTACACCAGATTAATGCAGTTTTGGAAGTTTATTTTTATTGATACTTTCTGTTTAGTTATATAAAAAAAAAAATTTTTGTTTAAAAACACAACATATCTAGAAAAAAAACATCAGATGTGCATGTCAGTGTTTGTTATTGCTAACAAAAACTATTAAAATCATTTTCAGTAAATAAAATAAAAAGGTGAAATTAAAATTTAAAAATAAGAAAACTTAAATGAAAATGAGAAATATTGCCTTGGCAACTACCTGAAATAAGTCTGTTAAAGAAATAAAATGACTAAAAACGACTAAAATAAAAATAAAGCTAAATAAATAAATATAATTGTCACAATAAAAGTGACAAAAGCACAAAATTACTAAAATTTAAAATAAAATTAAAATGAAAACTCAAAGTATTAAAATTAAAAGGTAATTTAAAATATTAATAAATGCAAAAATAATACTAAAACAACAATGGTGCTTAAAACAGTTTGTTGAAGAAATAAAATGACTAGAATGAAATAAAAATAAACTAAAGCAAAATAAAAATATTTAAAAAAACTAAAAAATGACAAAAGTACAAAACAATATCACTAAAACTAAAATGAAAATATAATTATTAAAAGGTCATTTAAAATAATAATAAATTATAATAATACAAATAAATAATACTAAAATAACACCAGTGCAGATATTTTTATGCAGGTCAAAATTCAATGGCATGAATTTTGTCAAAGACAGGATTTTGTGCTTCTGACTCTCAAAAGTGGAGTTTGCCAGACAATCTTTGGTAAGCAGTCTGAGGCTGAGAGAGCCGTCTTTAATGAGCACTTCAGTTCAGTTCAGTTCAGTTCATTTTCGGACTCCTGTTTTTTATTTCAGTACAGTTTAGTTCTGGTTTACACACAGACTCACAGGTATGGTATGCATGGAGGCTCCACGTCTGCTAGCGCCGCTCTGTACGCTCTGAAGGACGATGAGCTGTCAATCAAGGTGCAGTACTCCTCCAAACCCTGGAAACAACAGAGACAGAGGTTAAAAAAGGGAGAATCAGATGATTTTCTTCAGTTGTGTTAGTCCTGGCAGTGAGAAGGAAGTCAGACTGGTGTGACTGACCTCAGACGTCTGTTTCTGCCATTCCAGTCGTCTGATTGGTGCAGAGTCCAACGCAGAGAGAATCGCCAAATAAGAGTTGAAGTTATTCAGTTTCCGCAAGTGCTACGAGCGAGACAAAACCATTAAATCACTCAGAAAACACAGAGAGTGATGCATTCAGAATCACCCCACAGCCACAAATAAAGAGTAACTGACTGTGGATGATCGGTGAGATTTTGGTCTGGTAATGTTCACATGTGTGACGTGTGTGTTACTCGAGTTACCTTCATGATTTTGATGAATTTGAGCAGCAGTTTCTCTCTGTCCTGAGCTTTCTCCTGCTGGATGATGATGGAGCGCACCCTAGTGGACAGGAGGAATCACATTTCAGTACACACATGGATGACAGAGATACTGAGTGATTATGGGGAATATGTAGTAGGGCATGAGGGCGGAATATAGGGTTACAACTTGATAAAAACTATTGTCATATCATATACACACAGAAACTCAAAATTCTTGATGGCAGCCAATCAAAATAAAAGTTACGTTTAACTTGAAGATATTGTGACAAATATTGCTATTGCTAGTGTACAATAGAACATACTTTTCATAGTAATAATATTATTTAATATTTTTTTAAGGAATATTGAATAATTGTCTTCCATGTTTTAATTTTAACAACAAATCTCTGTTTTGCATCACTTATTTGACAAAAATAAAAGGAATTGTTAAATTTTAATTTGATTATATTTTAAAAATATGAATTAATAAAACTTTTGACGCATTAATTTAAACACCACCATTTTGATAATAAATTTTCATAAAATTTTAAATCCAGAAACATTACAATTTCTGGGGGAAAAAAATAGAAAATAAAAAAACCTTCAAAGGGCCATATTAATGTTTTTCTTTTTCTTTCTTTATATATATAAATTATATATATATATATATATATATATTATTAAATTGTTGTATGAATTCAATTGATTAGACATGTTTTTTGATTATTAACATTTAATTAAACTATTAACCCATTAAAATTCAACGGAAAAGACAGAATTTGGGAAAAGTAAAAGATTTTTATAGGGCTCAAAAAATTTTTTTTTGTTAAACCTTTAATAAATGCCTTTTAAATTGTATAAGTTTCATGATTTCAATGACTTAAAAATTCTTTTTGATTAATAATATTTAACTATTAAAACGGAATCCAGGAAAATTAAACCAGGAAAAATTGAATTTGGGAAAAGAATACTACACAATGGATTTCATAAGGCCCTATGTGTCTATATTATGTTTAAGAGAAATTACAAGTAAACTTGTAACTTCAAAATTCATTTATACAATTCCAGAGCCCTCCAGAAGTAATCCTTGTATCAGCCTGGGTACTTGCACACAACTTTGTTTGCTGGCAAACTGAGTGTAAATCCAGCCAATCACACACAAGCAACATATTTAAGATATCAATATGCATATATAAAAACACACATAAATAAAACATACGCAATTATCAAGTCAACAGCAAATAATCAACCAGTAGCTCACCATTATCAAATTTTGTTACAGTGCTCTGTAAACTGGGTCAGATTTGGACTTTTCTCTTCATTCTGTTCCTTCGCCCAAAGCAGCACCTCAGGAATCTGAAGACGGAGATCACAGTGAGAACAACAGGTATTACTTTTGACACTCACAAATCTCTAAAAAAAAAATATATTTTTCCATTACTATATCAAGTAAAACAGTGTCTCTGTGTGTGTTACCTCAATCTTGTAAAACAGTTCTGCGTCCAGCAACGTCAGCTGATCGGCGATCTCATGACTGCGGAAATCATGCAGCGTGCCGGGCCTGTGGAGAAAGAGCCGATTAAACCCACACAGATGAGAACCGTCCCGATGACCCCTGAAACTGAATCTTTACCTGGCAGAGACGCCCCTCGCGGCGAGAGGTTTGAGCATGTGCATGTGTCGCAGGAGCCTCTTCTGTTCCACTTTATCGAGGATGTTCTTCCGCAGGACCCTCGCCAGACTCAGCTCTCCATTACAGACCAGCCGGAAGACCAGATCCATCAACTGCCGCAGGATGTCCTCGGTCAGCTCCACCAGACTGACACACAGACAACACCACGAGGTCAATCAATCACACATACACTGCTGTTCAAAAGACTGGGGTCAGTAAGATATTTTTATTCAGCAAGGACACATTAATTTGATCAAAAGTGAGAGTAAAGACATTGAGATTTCTACTTCAAATAAATGTTCTACTGAACTTTTTTTATTCAGTTTCCACAAAAATATTTTGCAGCATAACTGTTTCAACATTGATAATAATGACAAATGTTTCTTGAGCAGCAAATCAGCATATTAGAATGATTTCTGGAGGATCATGTGACACTGAAGACTGCATTGAAGATGCTGAAAATACAGCTTTGATCACAGAAATAAATTACATTTTACAATATATTCACATAGAAAACATTTATTTTAAATAGTAATAATATTTCTTATTATAATCAGTCAATTTAGATCAATTTAATGTGATCTTGCTGAATATATGAATCTATTTTTAAATTATTATGAATAAATTATTGTTAATTTATAATTAAAAAAATCAATCAATCAATCACCATGAGCTTGTACATGTTTATGACATGTTGCTATTCATCTTTAAGTCCTTAACTGTGTTTCTGGCAGATAAAATATTGCATTTACTGCAAAAATAAACTGAAAACATATTTTCTTCTTTAACATATTTTCCAGCTTCAACTTAATTAGCTACCTTTTGTTAGTAGTAGCTACATAAAGAAAACAGAAAAACAACACCATGCATTGACTCACCAGAGTTCATCCACGACTCTCACCAGCACAAAGAACGTGTTTTTACTGACACGCTTCCTAAAGGTGTCTGGACTGTGACAGAAGCGAGTATATGTGCAGCGCAGTTAAGGAGAAACACCCCATGCACACTGACTGCTACTAACAGACAACAATCAGCCACACAGTAGAAAGGATATCTGTAGTGCAGTTTTTTAATGAGGTCTTCAGGTGTTATGAAGGTTCTGTAGGTGGTGAGAAAAGCCTCGCAGTACAACACCAAATCTACAACACAGACAGACAAATATGATTACTATGCATGCACTCAAGATATACACATCACACAAACACTGCAGGAATCAATCAGCCTACAGACACTCTGGAGGCTTATTAAAACAGAAAAAATACTGACTGATCGAGCTTCATATGAAGAAAGCATGGGAATTACCTTTGCGGTCTGTTTCTGTAGCGTGAACTAACAGTATATCACCAGAGCCGGCTCTCACATCAGGACCATCATCATTCTATCAGAGAGAGAGAAATATTACTGCAGGCAACTGAAGTCCAGCTGCCCATCGCAGCACTGCACCAGCTGACGTCTGTGTGTGTGTGTGTGTGTGTGTTTTAGACTTGCATCAACCACTACAGAATTACTCCCTAAACACTGGAGAAAACGGGCAAGAGCTCTGACCTTCTCAAAAAACACAATACATCAAATACACAGATGCAACAGATTTCCAACATAACTCTGTTAGCTTAATTCCACTGCGATTTCAATAACACAGCATATTTTTAACTCAAATGTAATATTTTTTGTCAATCTTTTGATTTATCTGATAAGCCATGTAATAAGCAGAATAATGAACATGACATGCGGAATTAATCCTACAGTGATTTTATTTTGCAGTTATGATTTGCTGACTGTGCATCACATACATAATTATGCTAATTTGATTGTCAATTTACAAACTATTTGTGCCTCTACAGTTTTGTCATCTGTAAAATAAGTACTAATTCAGTTCTAAACAATTTTTGTTTAACCAATGAATCTCCATGAATTCTGTTGTTTTTGGTATGCTCTTGCATAAGACCAATTTCTACACGATGAAATAGTTTATATCTTTGCATAACTTTTTTTGTTGTTATTGAGATTTTAAGAATTTTCTAAACTTTTCCCGAAGTGGAAATTTTAAAATATGAACATATTTAAATACATGCACGGTGTAACATATTTAAAAATATCCATGTTTAAATGATGCATACATGGATAAATAAATAAATGCATTTAAAAAAAACAATAAAACATAAAAATGCACAATAAAATCCATTACAAAAGCATAAATACACAAATAAATCCATGCATAAATTGATAAATAAACGCATAAACAACTACATAAATGCATAAATCCAGGCAAAAGTGGACAAATAAATGCACAAATAAATTCATGCAAAAATGCATAAACAAAAGCATGAATACATAAATACAAATAACCAATTAAATCAATGCTAATATTCCCATGAGGGTGTTCATCCTGGCTTTTGGTTTGAGCTGTTTAAACAGTATTATTACCTCTGCTTTGAGTGCGATGCGGTTCATAATCTCATTATGATCAATGAGGGACAGTTCATCAACATCATCGATCCGACCATGACTGGGTTCCTTCGGCCTGTGAGCGAGAGAAAACAGTATTTACATATCTCTGACCTGTCCATATGACAGCAAACACACACGTCATGTACAAAGACTGGAGCTCATACCTGTCCTTTGACAAGGCTTCCTTGCTATTGGAGGTGGGTATGTGAGGGGTGTGGTCCTGAAGCACATCGTCACATGATGAGGGGTCCTGAAGAACTCAGACAAATGTATAACTGCACTCCAAACACATGCACACACAGCTTAACACAATGACATGCATACTTACAGTGCGGTGTGTGTTTTCTCCATTAGCCTGAGTGGAGGAGTACAGGTTCACATACTCTCCCTCACCGCCTTCATCCACACTTTCACTCTAGAGCAAAAACAACACGGACCACCGTCACAGATCGGCCAGACAGCCAGCAAATATACACCATCAAACACACCACGTGAAAGTTTCTCATGACATACAGTAAGAATGTGTAAATTCTGTGTAAAATACCATTTCAATTACCATCAAATTACAGATGTCTCTTTTATTCACTCTGAAAACTAATTATATGACACAGAAATTACACTCAGTGTCTATTGAGCACTAGATGGCGCTCGTGTACATTATTTTGCACAATGCAAATTCACATTCACAAAGACCTGCACAGAATCTGACAGTCCACATTGTATTTTCAGGAAAATTAGAGATATAGTTAAAGGTAATTATGCATGTGTGTGTAAGGTAGCTATGCTTTTCAGACAACTGCAACTTCTCTTGAAAACATATTTCGTGGGGAAAAAGTCATTCGTGCTTTATCTTTAATTCTAGAAACGCAATACATAAAGTGAAGTAGTGTTTATGATTTGATTAATTTAAAATCAATACGTTCTTAACTGCTGAACATGTGTGTGAGTTTTTGAGGGTGTGTTTACCGCAGAGGTAAGAAGTGAATCAGAAAGAGAAGACTCAGAAGGAGGACAGACGGCCAGAGAGACCAGAGAGCTGGTCAAGGACCCGTTAGAGACACCCCCACCATCTAGAGCTCTGCCGGCATTGGTCAAACCAACCAGGTCAGAACTCTGCGATCGGTCGAGACAGAGGAAAAGAGAAGAAGTGGGAGAGGAAAGATGGAATCAGAGGAAGTATATGGAAAAAATCTGAAAAGGAAGAAAAAGATTGGAGAACGGAGGAGGGAAATATGTTCTATTTTGCGTAAAATGCTAGGACACTGAGTTATAACTATAAACTCCATCACACAACATAACACAACACTGGACAAGTCAAATCCTGGCTGAACTTCCGGATGTTGCTCAGAGGGATTACAGCACCTGCAGGGACTCGCACAACATTCCAGATCATCCCATTACACACACACACACACACACAGCAAACATGGTCCAACATGTTTCCCTGAGAGATCGGGAAGAGCATCCCCCATTCTATTCCATCTGTGACATTCCAGAATGTAAGCGTTCCACAGAGACTCAGAAGAGGGAGTGAGGAAAAGAGATAGAAAGAGAAAAAACTTCCATTTGATTCTTCACAATCTTACACACACACACACACACACACACACACACACACACACACACACACACACACACACACACACACACACAGAAAGAGGTCACTTACTCACCAAAATGTTGAACTCTTTCCAAATACACACATGCTCACATAAACATCATATTGCTTCTGCTCTGACCTCTAAGGTCAGGGGTCAAGAGCACAGAACATTCCGGGACAATTCCCAGATTCCGTTACCATGACAAACTAGTCCCTAAAACTCATCACCAGGGAAAAGAACTCCAAATAGCACCTCGTGATAACCATCAACAATAACCAGTCTTATGTTATATAGCATACTATTACAGTGTTTATTTATATTTTGAGGAAGCTTTTTTTTTTTTAATATTTTCAGTTTTCATTTTAATTTTAAGTTTTAGTTATTTTAGGTGCTTTTGTAATTTTTTTTTCAAATAAGTATAAATATTTATAAATATAATTATGTAACTATAGTTATATTTATATTTATTTTAAATGTAAGTACTTTAATGAAAATAATAAATAGAAATACTGCCTTTGCAACTAACTGAAATCAAATTAGTTACATCTAATATTTATATTTGATTTATTTCAATTAACAAAAACATTTTTTTATAGTTGTAGCTAACAAAAACAACACTAGTAATAATAAAAAACTCTAATAATAAAAGTCCATTTTCAGTGTAGCAGTTTTTAAAAAGCCAAGTAAAGCCATAGATCAAAAATAAATATAATAAATACATTTTATAAAAACTATAAAAAGATTATATAATAAATCATAAGTACATTTTATATAAAACTATATTTATGTATTTATTTATTTTTTTCAGTGAGGACAGAAAAATTATTAAATGCTGGAAACATTACATGTCATGTCTAGTCAGGACATGACTTACACGGTTTTTTTCTAGGTGATGCTATCAACAGTAGAATCTGAAATTCTAGACAAAATATCACAGCTTCATACAGCATAGATAGACTCATGCGGGAAGAGCTGATCAGCTTAGACGCACTGCGGAAAATCTCTACATTTTTCCTTCATATAAACAATGACACATTCTAAAAGATTCTCAATGGGCTAAAAAAAAAAAATGAAAAAACTCTAGAGATAACAAGATACTGTTAAATAATTCACCTCATGCACAAAACCCAAATTTATGCCAAAAATCTAAATTTTGACTACATAAACCACCTCTGATGCAATGAGCAAAAGCTTCAAAAAACAAACAACTAAAAGTTAGTCAGTACAATAACAAATATGCGGGGCATCCATGAACACAGACCAAAAACTTAGTTTTAATGCTACATGAAGATTAAACAGCATTTTGATAAGCTCTGGACTTAAACTTTAAACCCAGATAAATGAAGATTAGATAAGCTTTTAGACTCTAATTCAGCTTCGGTTCTGCTTCCAAATGACACACACACACACAAAAAAAAAGGGGGCAAAGTGGACTCACAAACTCCATAAGTCACATCTGAGCAGTGGTTTAATAACCACCCCAGAGACACGTGTGAAAAATAATGACAAAACCATATGAAGAGCACATGTGTCCAAACAACACACACAAAAAAAGGGGAGGACACACTGAAAACAAAAGCAAACCTACAATAAACATAATTCATAAAACAAGAGTAGAAACAAATTTATGTGCAAATTACTTGTGATTCTTTATAAGAATGAATTTAATAGCACAGAAATTTATTCTGCTCAAGAATGACACTTCAATTAACTTTTAAAAATGTTCAAATTTGGATTAGATTTGAAAAATTTGATTCATTATTATAATATTTTTTAAATATCTGAAGAGAGAGGATAAAATCATTTGGAATTGTTCACATCCTGACTGCTCCACACTTACCACAGGTGTGGTCAAAGAGGCGTGGCCACTGAGGAAGGAGTTAGACACTGATAGGCTGAGACCAAGAGCAGGCTCCGCCTCCTCCGGAAGCCCAGCAGGAGGAGGGAGAATTGAAAAAGAGGAAGAGAAGGATGAAGGAGGAGAAGAAGTGTAGGAGGCCTAGAGCGCAAGAGAAAGAAGAGAGACAGAGGAAAAAAAACAAAAAATGAAATCAGGTTAAAAAGAAAGAAAGGCAAAGTGAGTTATATTAAAAAAAAAAGCAGAAAATGATTTAAAGGCAACATGAAATGTCATGCTGTTACATTCTTTTTTGAATATATACCATTAATGTCATGTAATTATGTATTTACATTTACATTGTATTTTATGCATTTTTATATATATATATATATATATATATATATTATATATATTATATATATATATATATATATATATATATATAAGAAAGTAAATAGGGTCAATTTGGATTTCCATGTTGCCTTTAAAAAATAAATTAACAGAAGAAAAGAAAAGAGCACCAGAAGAGAAGAAAACTATTAACTACAATTTTTTATATATTAGAATTAAAAAAAGTATTGAAATGAAGATGCAATGTGAAAATAAGAGAAAGATGCTGCTGTGGCACAAATGTCCCACAACATGTGAGTTCCGGCTTTGGAACTCAATCTAATCTGTATCTATTTAACAAAAAGCAAAAAAAACAACACGTAGTTAATCTGTATTTTCTAGTTGACTTTACAGTGACCCTGACGTGGCCACCAAAACAGTCACGTGTTGCCTAGTCTAAAGAAGCTCAGTTTGACCTCTGACCTACAGGAGCTTAACCTCTGACCTGCTGCATGCTCCGCCCCCTCAGGCACAGCTCACTGATGAGACGCATGCACATGATCAGGACTCACCAGCTGTCTCTGTTTGGGAGGCAGCGCTGGTGGCGGGACGGCTTCGTGGACGGAGTCTGAACTGCTGTAGGAATCGTTGAAGCCGTAAACCTCCTGAAAGCGCTTGTTCCTCCGCTGCTCGTAAATACTCTCGTTCTGAGGCATCTGATAGAAGACGGACGGCTGCGGTTCAGAGTAATCCTCCACAAACTGCATGTACTGGAGGACTACAGAGAAGACAGTTACACGTGTGAAAAAGAGCCATTTTCTTGATTTCTATTTCACAATAAAAAAAAAACTACTGTATGCTTTTATTTAGACCTATGAAAATACAGATCCTGTTGTAGATAACAGTGAAAAATCATATAAACTTGAACTGAAATAACATCATTACTTACTTGCATTACAGCAATTACATGAGAAAGAGAGTGTTTTGGTACTGAGAACTGACTGTAATTTAAAAAATATTAAAATGATCTGGCAATGCATAAAATCTTGAAATGGGCTGAATTTTCTTATGCAAATATAATATTTTTATATGTGGTTTTGAAATCAGTGTTTATAAAAAATGAATGGTATTTTTTCAGTTTTATGTGCTTTATTGGCATGACAAAAAGTGTCAATTTTATTTCTAAATCAGCACAAATAAAGCAAAATAACAAGTGTGAAAATGGCAAAATAAAAGTCAAATGTAAAAAAAATATATATTAAAAAAATTATTAATAATAGGAAATAAGATGTATTAAATGTAAATTAACATTAAATAAATAATTTATTAAATTAAACCTTTATTTTGAAAACAAAATATTTAAAAAAAATATATTTGTATTAATAAAAACAAAAAATAAAAACATTTATTAAATACAACATTTATGTAATATAGAACTATAAGGATGGACAGTTAAATCGAGAATCGGTTAAAACACATCTCTTCCATCTTTATTTGACCATCTAGCTCTAGCACTCGCTATTCTAATTCTATTCTTCAAAAAAAACCTTGTACTCTATTCATTTACTAACTGCTTGTTTTCTTAAAAAAAAAATCTAACACTAGTTTTTCTAATCTTTTTGTATTCTATTTGTTTTCTTTTTATTTGTTATACAATTAACAAAAGCAAAAATGTATTTCTTTTTATTATATAATAAAACAAAACCTTGCTACGTGTACTGCATTAAGTTAACTGAGACTTGTTATAGCACTTGTATATCATTACTCTTTTGTTGATTTTGATTGTTTTCATTGTCCTCATTTGTAAGTTGCTTTGGATAAAAGTGTCTGCTAAATGAATTAATGTAAATGTATTTATATGTGTGTGTGTGTATATATATACACACACACACACACACACACACACAATTTAAATATCAAATTACTTTTTCGATTTACAGTAATAAGGGAGAGTTTAATGAGAACTGACAAGTTTAATTAAAGTTAACTGATAGACTTTATCAGTTGCAATGGCCCTGAAAATAGGCTTTATGTTCTTATACACAATATCATTTCTTAATACAAAATATGACCCAGACATATTTCTGGATGGTATTTCAAGAGACCTACTTAAAAAAAATAAATAAAAATAAATGCTGTCTTACTCTGTTTGCCCTTCTTCTCTGGCAGCGGCGGAGGGCTGTCGGTGTCGGTGCAGTGCGAGAGCTCGTCTCCTCCGTTGACCTGCGGCAGCAGCGGGAACGGCGGCGTGGGCTGCTCCTCTTCTGACAGGTTCTCGTAGTGCGATGGGAGGCGCTCGTAAAGAGGGTACGGCGATATGATCGGCGCCGACCGCCGCTTCTTCTGCGGGAGGGCGGGGGGAAGCACGCTATTGGTTGGTCCAGGTTTGAGGGGCGGGGTCCAGTACTCCAGGGAAGCCTGACTGGTGACGGGAGCGCTGAAACGCGGGTGGGTGGGGGCTTGGGCGGGGCTTAACGACTGAGACTCCCCGTGGCATTCTGGGAGAGGGCTCAAACTGCTGCCAGTGCCCGTCGGAAACGGTAAAGGCTCGGATTCGGATAGATCCTGATGCAGGAAGTCGTAATCTGGATCATATCCCTCTAAGACAAAGAAAGAGAGGATCGTATCCTGGTAAGTGTTGAAAAACCTTCAACTTTTATTGGTAATAGAGTTTGCATACCTAGTGTTTCACAGCTAGTGTTGCGCGAGCACTGGCCGCTGTCTCGCTCCAGTGACGAGAGCTGCTCGTCAGACTTGCTGAGTTTTCCCATACTGTTACAGGGAGAAAGACGAGGCGAATCCCCGCCGAATGACTGGCTCCCACCGGAGAAACGCCTCTGGAGGAGATCCACGTCAAACTCCTGCTGCTTTAAACACAGATCATGTTACCAAAACATCATCGCTAGGTTTATACACATCCATTGTTTTAAAATAATTCTCTGAATGCACGCTGTAATGACATGCAAAACTATTATATGTGATTTTGAATGAAGTTTTGAATATGATTTTCTTATTATACAAAGTTTTGAATTTTGCATGTCTTTATGAAGTTTTATGCGCTCTGTTTTTAGTTTAATGAGCTTTATTGGCATGACAAAAACTGTACATTTGTATTTCTAAAGCAGTGCAAATCAAACTAAATAATGCAAATGGTAAAATAGAATTAATGTAAAGGAAAATTAATATAAAAAATCTAAAATTAAATAAATTGAAAGTTAAAATTAAAAAAAATAAATTAGAACAACTTTTAACAAAAAAAATAAATAAAAATAAAACATTCAACAAAAATAAATTAGATTTTGTGGTAGTATTACTTTTAATAACTCTTGTTTGTTTTTTTTGTTTTTATAATTTTTTTAATAATTGATGTCATAGGTAATATGGACCTTAATATTAATGTCAAAAATGTCAAAGCAGTGTTCCAGTCATGCTGAAAAAAAAAAAAACAATTAAAAAAAAAAAATCTATATTTTACTATTTTAGTGCACAGCGCCCAAAAAGAGAAATACTACTGAACTTGTATTAAACTAATAAAACTAGCCTGCTAATCAACAGTTTCACCAGCTGTTTTTTTTTTTTTCTGTCCTTAGTATTACATTTTTAATTTCTTAAATCTGCTCTGAGAGTTAAGTATTTTCATTTTTATCAATATTTAGAATTAATTTTATATTCATATTTTCAGTTTTCATTTTAAAGTTCGCTTTTATTTTAAAGTATGTAAGTTTGTTAACTTCTTTTTTTAGGTGTTTTCTTTCCTAAATAGTTACTTCAACTTAAGCATCTCATCTACTATTTATATTATATTTTACTTCAGCTTTATTTCAATTAACAAAAATGTTTTAGGCCCGTCCACACGGAGACGCATTTAGCTGTATACGCAAAAATGTTGTATCGGACTGGCTTTTTGTCCAGACGGATCTGCCGTTTTGGGAGCTTGAAACTGCTATTTTTTGAAAACGGGTCCCAGAGTGGATAAATCTGAAAACGACACCCTTGCGTTTTCGTGTGGACAGCCAATCCATATATTTAGTGAAACGATGATGTCATCACCCCACTTCTCGCCCCTTGTCAGACACCACTACATCACGTAACAGCAACAACAACAACAACAACAACAACAACAACAACAACATGAACAAACACTGAATGTATTTTTTTTAACAAACATTAACACAGATTAATAAATGTATCGTTCCATGTTTGTTTGTACACCGCGCGCAATGTTTATGCACATAGTTCAGTGTATCTCTGTGGCAGAATTACAGCACCACACACTGGTCTGGCATGTATACTACATCCTTTTTTGTCTGTTTCATGGTTTCGTGTGTATGCAGATATTTCTTGAGACGAGGGAAAAAAATAAAAATAAATTTGGATAGGGAAAGCTCTGGCTTCGTGTAGATGTAGCCTAAGTTAATGATCAGAACACCATTCAATATTACACACTTCACTTTCAAGTTAAGAAATCAGCATTACACTTCTAGCTGTGGTTAAAAAAGAATCAATAATCAGGATTAGGCACGGTGCCATCTTAAAGAGGTCAAAGGTCAAGGGTCGTGCTCAGGTGCTGTACCTGTCTCAGAGCTCCAGGAGGCAGGTTGGGACCACATGGGACTCGACTCATCGGCGCTACCACGGCAACACGTGTGGGGGAGGCGGCCGACTGTCGCTTCTTGGGAGGCAGAGCGGGCGGGCTACGGCACAGTATGCAGAAATATGCAAATGAGCTCACAAGTATGAAACAAACAATGTAACAAGGTCAAACGAAACGAGCACAGACAGTTCACACACAGTTAGTGAGGGTCTAGCCTGGAATTTAATTGGACACACACACAAAAAAGTAGCACAGATCTTGTGTTTCCCTGACAATTCTTTACACTTCAATGAAGCTCTAGCGGGTAACCATGGCAACATTAGAATAAACTAATCACAGAACACCCAGTGGGAGGGTTAGAGCGGGATGCAGCGCTAGTCCACAATCCTGACGGAATGCGCACAGGATTCCATTCAGAATTTTTGGAATAACTTGAAAAAATATGTAAAAGACCCAAATGGGAATCAATTAGAATCTTCTAAGAATTGAATTAAATACTACTGAATAAACAGAATTTTTAACAGAAGATACCACAAAATATATAATTTTTTGTGCTCAACAAAAGACAGAAACTCATACAGGTTTGAGGGTGAATAAATTATAGCATTTTCATTTTTGGGGGAACTAATCTTTTAATGGGTTTATTTTACAGTATTTGAAAAATCCTGAAAATGTATGTAATAAAGGAGAAATTTATCCTATTGAGAATTATGATATTCCTATTGGGGAAAAAAAAAAAGATTGTTTTCAAGAAACTGTTAACAAAAAAAAAAATTATATATATATATAATTTATCATCTTTAATTATCTTCATGCACTAAAATAACTAAAATTGAAATAAATTAATAAAATCTAGAACAACATATGTATAAAAAAACAATATATACTAAAAAATGACGGAAACAACAAAATTACTAAATTTTTATTTACTTCTTTTTATTTAACTACTTTTAAATTTTAGTCAAATTAACAGAAAATTAAACTATAAAAATGACAAAAAAATAAAATAAAATAAAATAAATAAATATATAAATTTACTCCTGGTAAATTTCACAAAAAAATTACAAAGAAATAGCAAGTAACACTGAATTAAACATGAAATTTAGAAAATTAAAAACACTGAAATAGTATTTTTTCATTGAAATATTTTTTTTCTTTTTTTTTTTACAACTTTTTACACTTTTCAGTGCGTGAAGTAAAATATGCCCATTAGGATCCTACAAATTATTATAGAAATTCCATTCACATTCTTTTAGGATTTACAGACTAGTCCTCATTGGTCAGCCATGCAAATTCACTGCAATCAGGCTTTCTGATGATTGGTCGTCACACTGCAACGTGCATAAAAATTGGACGCACACTGCCACACAACTGCATGCAGCTAAGTGCCGCCATCCAATCAGGTGTTGTGTCAAAATGCACACAGAAAACACCATTGGCTAACGTACGTTTCCATCGCTGTGGGCCTCCGCTGCCCGGCAACAGGATCGGAGCACAACTGCATCCTTTTCCTGGCCCAGGACAACCAAACGATCACAGAGTACAGAGAAAGAGGATGACCAAACGAATCCAGAAAAATAATGCACAAAAAAGAATAAAAAAGCACAGAAAACAAAAATAATATGTGATATAAAAACACAAAAAAAAACTCCAAAAAAAACAGATATAGAGGTTGAAAGAATCACATGGCATATAACAAGCTAAACTGACAAACAGACATGAGTTAAAGCTGATGCTATATTTGATTTTAAGCAAATGGAAATGAGGCTGTGAGGGATGGAACTACAGTTAATTCAATATCTCACGCTGAGTTTAATAATGGCTGATACTGATGCAAAATGATGCAAAACTGAGAGCAAGTGGCTGATGGCCAATATAACACCATTATATATTCAAATATTAGAGACACGCTGATAATAGATTTGACATTTTTACAGATATTTACAGTATTCCACTAAATCAGTTATTTAATATTGGGTTTTCTACTAAAATTAGAACAAAACAAAAATTCAAAAAAGACATTGTGAAAACACAGCCTCGAATAAACATATAGCCAATAAAATGGGTTAAATTAATTATTTTCTGACTGTGCGAAATATTACTATTGTAAAGTAGGCTGTTCTACTTCAGAGGTTATTGATGATTTATTTATTTTCCATAAATACAGAAAAGCTTTGCATATAGATAGTTAGACATTAAAAAAATGCTATAAAATAACTTGACATGGCTATAATTATTACAAATATAAATAATTTAATTTAACAATGCAAAATAAGATGTAAATAAAAATTTTACATTAAATTAAAATTTCTCATAATACTGAATTTTCATATAAAAAAAAAACTTGATATTGAAAATTTAAACCTAAAAAAAAAAAATCCCTAAATATCGGTCGATTTATTGATGCATCATTAATAGAAAATGTACATTTAAACAAATTTCTATTGCAAAAACACAAACATTATGAGAATTAAACGTGACTTGCAGAAGTGTGAGATTTTGAATAAATTAAAGCTCTGAACTTTAGCAAGTTTTTACTGATGTCAAATTAAATATGTTATGTACTCTGACTTACATAAAAAGCTACCATGATTTCATACACCCTCCACACACACCTCTTCTCATCAGATGGTAAAAATCAACTCACAACCAACCATATGTGACCTTTGCAGAAAGTGTGTATGATGCAATTTTACTACTACATGTCTCTAATCATGGAAAAAAGTAAACAGAAAAACAAACTTCTGCTTCAGAAGCCAAGCGTCACCGAGAGAGGATGCTGTTACATGCGTGCGTGTGTGTGTGTGTGTGTGTGTGTGTGTGTGTGTGTCGGATGTGTTCTCATTCAAATATATTTAGATACTTGCTTGTGGAAAAAAGCAGGTTTAAGAATGAACATGACTCATCTGTGGGAAATTACCATCACTAAAGATACTACATACTGCTACTGCCTAGTACATGCTAATATACTTCCTGAGTATACACTACAGCACACACTAACTAGCGCACACTAAAGTACACTTGATGTTCACCCCATCAATGCATCCTACACACTACTCAAGTTTACCTTAATCTGTCAGCTGTAAAGGAAACAGTGAGGTGTTAAATGAATTGGGACACAACCAACATGAAGGCCTGTTTGGAACGGCATACTGAACTAACATTCAATACGTATTCTGGGCAACTTTCTGTATGCATGGAATTCTTCAATTAGACAAGCTAAATCTTTTGAGTTCAAGTGTGCAAAATGAACACAAAAGTAGTATCTAGTATACTATCATTTCTTTTTGAGTTTTCAGATCCCACATACAACTTTTTTTATATTTCTACAGCCATGCCCCCTCACCTGTGCTCTGCCAGTTTAACTTCGGGTAGAGGAGGTTTGGGCGGAGCAACCTCTTCCTCTGACATGTCAGTCAAGCTGTCAGTGGGCGTGGCAATGGGCGTGGTCTTACTCAGGATCGCCTTCTCTCGCTCGGTTAGAGGATTTTCACACACACTGAGATAGATAGACGAACATTATTAACTGTCACTATGCAAAATTGGTAAATTCATATCAGCATTTATGACTGTACCTCTCTGTTTTGGACACAGGAAGCGCTGGTTTGCTGGGGGATGTAGGGGAAGGTTGCTCCTGTTTCTCTATAGTGAGTTTCACCAGCTCCTGTTACAAACACACACCCTCGGGTTATAAATATGCCTGTGTTGTTTTAACCTTGTCACAAATGCACTTCTCATCCCCTCACCTTCACACCATCCAGCACAGCTTTGATCACCGTGGTGACGGTTGCCACAGTGTCCTTGTCGTCGAGGTCGATGCCCTCCAGCATCACCTGGTCAGACCAGCGAATGAGATTCGCCAAACTCTGATAGACGCGGTTATGACAGGAGGACACTGCCGAGCTGCGGTTAGAGAGATGGATTTTAATTTAAGAAAATTGGAGGGCTGCATGCAAAGAAAACCATGGTATTACCATGGTACATATCGAAATACCATGTTGTTATGGTTTTGTTAATGCTGGTACACTCACCTGTGCTGTATCCGAGCCTCTACATGCATCACAGGCAATATGGCCTCCAATACTTTACTAGCCGAACCAGGAAGCATCTGCAATACCTTCGTATCGACGTTCATCTTGTCCACAATCGTCTTAAAGTAACGTAGAGCACTGACCACCTCCTTCTCCTGTTCCTCCAACCGACTCACTCTGTTGAAAGACAGAGTGGAAAGCTGATTTTTGAGCTGATAGAGCAGCAATAGACTTAAAGGGATACTCCACGCCAAAATTTGCTGCTCTATGCTGCTCTATCTTAGTTCTACAGTAAATCTGTTGCCACTCTATCACTGTAAACATCAACTTTACATCCTTAGAGCTCTACAGTAACCTTACTGCCCTTCTGCATCAGTACAAATTAATTATATAACCACTTAACTCTACAGCAACTCCAGAGCTGCTCTATCAGCAAACATTAACTGTATACTTTAAGTCGTAAAGTAGCTCTGTTGCCGCTCTGTGTCTGTAAAGTTTGAATTCACAGCTTCTTAGCTGTGTATTAACACTATGACTGCTCTATTTCAACTCTACATTAAAGGGATACTCCACCCCAAGATGAAAATTTTGTCAATCACTTACCCCCATGTCGTTCCAAACCCAAGCTCCGTTCGTCTTCAGAACACAATTTAAGATATTTTGGATGAAAACCGGGAGGCCTGTGACTGTCCCATAGACTGGCAAGTAAATAACAGTGTAAATTATTGAATAAAGTAGTTATTTTTGTTTTCTTTGCTTACAAAAAGTGTTCCCGTCGCTTCATTTAACCCAGATTGCACGTCTGATGGCAGGTGGAGTATTCTGATGACGACTTAAATACCTTTTATTGACCTTGACACTGTTATTTACTTGGCAGTCTATGGGACAGTCACAGGCCTCCAGGTTTTCATCCAAAATATCTTAAATTATGTTCTGAAGATGAACGGAGCTTGGGTTTGGAACGACATGGGGGTAAGTGATTAATGACAAAATTTTCATCTAGGGGTGGAGTATCCCTTTAATGTAGAGTTGAAATAAAGCAGTCATAGTGTTAATACACAGCTAAGAAGCTGTGGATTCAAACTTTACAGACACAGAGCGGCAACAGAGCTACTTTACGACTTAAAGTATACAGTTAATGTTTGCTGATAGAGCAGCTCTGGAGTTGCTGTAGAGTTAAGTGGTTATATAATTTGTACAGATGCAGAAGGGCAGTAAGGTTACTGTAGAGCTCTAAAGATTTAAAGTTGATGTTTACAGTGATAGAGGCAACAGATTTACTGTAGAACTAAGATAGAGCAGCACAGAGAAACTGTGGATGTAACCTTTACAAAGGCAAGAGTTAAAAGGGTATAGAGTTAATGAGTACAGATGTGCAGGAGTAGCAGAATTACTGTAGAGTTTTGAGGGTGGAAAGTTCATGTTTAATGTGGTAGAGCAGCAATAGATTGGCTGCAGAATTGATAGTACAGAATTAATGTTCACAGACACAGAGTGACCGTAGAGTTACTGTACCGTTGAGAGAGTTGTGTTTAGAGTTACGGTAAAAGTAGGACAGTGGAAAGTTCATGTTTACTGTGGTTAAGCAGCAGCAGATATACTGTAGAACTGGAGGTACATTAATAAGAAAGGATGGACAGTTGATGTTTTCAGTGATAGAGCAGCAACAGAGTTACTGTAGAGTTGAGTTAGAGCAGCAATAAAAAGCTGTGAAGGTACTCTTTACAGAGAGTACTGCAGTAGAGCTACTTGAAGCGCAAAGTTAATGTTTACAGACAGAGCATCACTAGAGTTGCTGTAGAGTTAAGGGGGTATGCAGTTAATGTGCACTGATGTAGAGGGGGAGTAAGGTTACGGTAGAGTTCTGAAGGTGTAAAGTTAATGTTTACTGTGGTAGAGAGTTTAGGTAGAGTAGCAGTAGATTTACTACAGAATTGAGAGTAGAGAGTTAATATTGATATAGAGCGACTGTAGAGTTACTGTACAGTTGAGAGGGTTTTATTTAGAGTTACGGTAGAAGTAGGATGGTGTAAAGTTAATGTTCAATGTCGCAGAGCAGCACTAGATTTACTGCATAATATTCATTGATACAGAGCTACTCTAGAGTTACTGTATAGTTGAGAGGGTTGTATTTACGGTTACTGTAGAAGTTGGAGGGTGGAAAGTTTATTGTGGTAGAGCAGCAGTAGATTTACTCCAGAGTTGTGAGTCCATAATATGTAAAGGTGTTACATAATATTCATTGATATAGAGTGACTGTAGAGTTACTGTACAGTTGAGAGGACTGTGTTTACTTTTAGGTAAAGTTCTGTGGGTGGAACGTTAATGTTCACTGATAGAGCATAGGGCTGGGCGATATAGCGAACGATATGATCATGCGCATCTAGTCAGTAAAGCCGGTTCCCTGATTACCCCGAAATCGTCATCACCTGCTTTCAAATGGAGCGGCATTTAATAGACAGAGCCGTAGATCACTGACAAGCTACGCAATATCGCGTTCATTATTGCAGATGAATCACCTTTGATAGTGAATGCGATATTGCGTAGCTTGTCAGTGAACTATGGCTCTGTCTATTAAATGCCGCTCCATTTGAAAGCAGGTGATGGTGATTTAGCGGTAATCAGGGAACCGGCTTTACTGACGAAATGCGCGTGACAATCGCATGCAATATCGCCCAGCCCTAATAGAGCAGCACTAGATTAACTGCAGAATTAAGAGTAAAGAGATTATCATTGATATAGAGTGACTGTAGAGTTACTGAACTGTTGAGAGGGTTGTATTTAGCAACGATTGTGTTAGGAGGGTGTTTACTGTGATTGAGCACCAATAGGTTTAGTGCAGAATTGAGAACAGAGTTAAAATTTCTTGATATAGAGCGACTGTAGAGTTACTGTACAGTTGAGAGACTTTTATTTAGAATTACTGTAGCAGTAGGAGGGTGGAAAGTTCATGTTTAATGCGACAGAGAAGCAGTAGAGTTACTATACAGTTTGAAGTGTGGAAACAATTAATATTTATTAATGTAGAGTTACAGTAGAGTAACAGTGGAACTCAAAGGGAGTTGATAGAAGTGCTCTACCTTGTTGACAGGTTTCTCTGGAGTCGTCACCGTAGGCTCTGGCTGGAGCTGTTTGCTCTTCTTAGATGGAGTTCGTTTAATCTTCGGGGAATGAAATTTCATCAATTTCATTGTGAAAGAGGAGAGGTGAGACTTCTGGGATTCTGGAAAACATCAAAACAAAGGATAAGCTCACAAAACAAGTGAACAAAATGAATAAAAGAAGTGATGCTTTTCATCAAAAAATCTTTTGTCTGTCAGAGGCCGAAAAACTCCAGACAATTCAGTAAATTCATTCTGGCTTCATCTCCGACAAACTCACAGCAGTGTTTTGGTTATCAGAGAGATGACAGATACGTTTAGAGAGACGATCTGTCACTGAAAGAGGAGGGTGTGATATTTACAGCCTGTAATCAATGTAAGATCAGAGTCATTTTATATAATCAACACAATTAAACTATACAAATAAACATACACAAGCCTTGCTGGCGATAAACATCACCAAACAAACGTTCTCCCACCGGCAATTACATAAACTAGAATCCCCGTCTGTGGGGTTTTATCATAATTGGAATTTTATGGGCCATAATTATAGAGAAAGCGAGAGAGACATTGCACACACAAGCAGCTAGTGTATTTCAGAATTTATCGCCCAGTTTAAAGAAAGATCTGCTGTTAAAAAATACTCTCACGTATGATGCTCAATTCCCATTCACCCATAGACGCGAACTAAGCCAACAACTTCAGCCCACTGTGAAAAATAACAGTGAGAAGTATGGCACTTTGTAGTGTTCATCTTATCATAATAGAGGTTGAAATCTTAAAGGTACAGCAGCAAAACACTGTTTAAAGTGTGTAATTCCTAGCATTAACAAACAAAACAGTCAAAGAGGGTGGAATATGGTCTTTAAAAATCCAATTATAACTGTTTTAGTGCAAGAACTCTAGACTGACATAAAAAAAAATTCAGGAAGACCGTATTTTTTAAAAATGTGTTTAAGTATGTACTTAGTACGGAGACCGTTGTCATACAAACTTTCTCATAACACATGCATGCACATTTGACCCCTCTTGAGAAAAAAAACATGACACAGAAGTGCGTGGGATTCTGGGGGGCAAAAATGCAGGAAATTACATGTCATGTGTGTGTTTTGGTGTGTATATTGACAGCCATTGTTGCAGAAAAGGGCTCTGCCTTTCCGTTGAGAGCGTGCTCAGAACAATGCCTTCTGGGTAAAACGGAAAAGTCGTATTGTAACTAACATGGGTGGAGCCATTATGCTCTAATACACACACATACAACTCTTGATTACCCTCTCACACACACACACACACACACACACACACACACACACAGTGGGTGTATTAAGGCCTGTAGGCTGACAGAAAAAGCAGTGGAGCGTGGGTAATGTAGTATTTTAACAGTAACCACAACTAAAATCCATACTACGGATCCATACAGCACACCAGCACTCACCAGTCAATCTCTAAAATACAATACTGAGTGGGTAAGTGGGTCCGTCACACAAAGGTAATGTAGTTATGACTCTATTTAAAAGGATGATTTTACATGCAGTGATGACTAACAATCACTATTATTATAGTATCACTGATACACTATAGTTTTTGTTAATATTCTGAATTCGTTTTTTTTTAGTTTCCATTGTCATTTAATACCTGCGATTAGATTTGGAAAGATGCAAAGATGGTGGAAGGCCTAATTGAAATGCATTATGGGTAACCCTGATGCTGTGCTTTAAGTCTGAGTAAGTGACTGTCAATTAAATTCCACTAAATGCAGGGTATTTCAACGGTCAGGCTAAAGCACTGCTCTGAAAGTTCAACAGTAGCACCCTTTCCTCCCTCATTCCACCGGAGGGAGTGTTTTTAATGGAATGCTGAGGATATAGATTGACGGAAAAACAGATAGGGAGGCATCAGATATTAGCTACGTCCTTCAAACCATGTCCATTACAGACTAATGGACACACGTGTCTAAACTCACGGGTAGTCGCTAGAAAAATGAATTCAGGAATAGGAAGCCATGGCCAAATCCTGCATCACTTCCTGTCCAGAGACCCCACGGCAGCGGACTGCATTCCCCGATCTCCGGTTCAAGGTCTGCTTCAGAATGTATGCATGAAAGTATGCGCACACACACGCACACATACAATTACTCCTAACTCGTGTCACCTGCAGGTCACAGCCACCTCTTCCTGCTTTGGCCTCGGACCTGACCCATCAACTTCCTGTCTGGCTCCAGCGAACAGGAGCACTTCCTGTGCTGCCCATCCTCTTTACAACAAAGAGCGCTGAACTCTGAAACAGGGAGTCATGGATAAAACACACACACACACACACACACACACACACACACACACACACACACACCCCTCTCTCACATTATACATAATGAATTTGGTAAGTGCTTGTTTTTGTTTGTTAAATCACAAACTTAAAATATTTTTTCACATATTACAGTCAAAATTATTAGGTATACACTAATATAGAACAGTGTTTCTATTTTAAATAGTGCTTTCTAAGCAAAAATACAATTTCAATAAAGCCCTAAATATAAGTTTTTTTTATATTAGTAGCTGTATTTAAGTTTGCTGCCTTTGAAGGATTCCATAATGGAGACAGATTCAACATTCAACATTTAATTAAATTCAAAACAGACTAAATATTGTTATATTTACATAACTCTATTAAAGTTCTATACTCTACTAAATAATAAAACAAAAAAAAATTTTAACTAATATATCAATATGGTCACAAATGTATTCTGAATATAGTGATATTTTTAAATTATATGTTATTCTGATTAAAAAAAGGCATGAATTCATGTCTATGACTGTCAGGCCTCTTTATTGTGGGTTTCAGAAACATAAGTAGTGGGTGTTAACCAGATAATTAGTTTAAAAGAGATAAAGATCCTGACAGGTAAGAATCAGAATCACTTGCACACGAGTGCAAATTTGCAGTATGATCTTGATAACACGCTCTTGTGAGAGTGAGCGTCTCAGATGTAGGCATGAATCTACCCACACAATCCGACAGGAAACGCTATCAAGAGAGTCATAAACGAGCTGCGAAGACGACAAGAGGAGGAGGAGGAGGAGGAGGTGAAGTGGGTCACTGGAGCAGACGTGATGCGCACAGACTCAAGTGTGTGTCGCCAGCCGAAGGACAGCAGACAGCACACAGAAGACTGATCTGAACACGCTTACTAACCAGGTTCAGAAGAGTGTGTGTGTGTGTGTGTGTGTACAGGATTTAGATTCAGGAAAGAATTTCCTAATCTAACCATCATCCTTCACACACAGACACACAGCAGGGCTCCAAACATAACAATAAAAGACATCAACTTTCAGTTTTCATTTTGGCGCATATAAAATAAAGATGTTATATTCCTGAATTCCTTTAGTAAAGAATAGTGTGGAAAACGTGCTTTGTTACTAACAAAATGTATGTGTTTTTTTACTTTAAACAAATGTAAATTAAATTGATTTGACAATTTGGTGCAAAAAAAAAAATAAAAAAATGAGGAAACAGTGATGCACTTTTTTCAGGATTCTTTGATGAACAGAAATTTCAAAAGAACAGCAAATGATTGAAATAGAATTTTTTTGTAAATTTTAAATACAATTTTACCGTCACTTCTGATTGATTAATTTAATGTGTTTTTACGGAATAAAAGTATTAATTTATTCTTATCAAACTTTTGAATGGTAGTTTATAAAATATTAGTCAGCACAACATTAATAATAATCAGAAATGTTTCTTAAGCAGAAAATCCACATATTAGAATGATTTCTGAAGATCATGTGACACTGAAGACTGGATTAATTTTGCTGAAAATTCAGCTTTGATCACAGGAATAAATTACATTTTACAATATATTTAAATAAAAAAAAACATTTTAAATTGTAAAAATATTCAAAATTTTACTGTTTAGTACTGTATTTTATTTTTTTTATCAAATAACTACAGCCTCGGTGAGCATACAAGATTTCTTTTAAAAGCATAAAAAAATAGTAATTATTCCAAACTTGTGACTATGTATGCTGCAATATTAAATAAATTATATGCATGTTAAAAATCTAAAAATACTTTTTTAATCTGTGTTTATCTGTATGGCTCAGCCATGATTAAACACACAGACATCATCCTCTGATCTAGAGTTCCACATTCCATCAAACACACACTGCGGTCCTGATCTATTTCTGCCCTTCTGCTTTACGCAATATCTCACACACACACACACACACACACACACACACACACACACACACACACACACACACACACACACACACACACACACACACACACACACACACACTGACTCTGTTGCCACGGTGACATAAGCAAAGTGACACATGTGATTGACGTGTGTCATCTGAAATGAACTCCTGTCTCCTCTCTGAGCAAGTGTCACTAACGTCTACCACACAAAACAAACTCTTAAAGGAGCCACAGTCTACACATTAGAATTTCATTTCCTCCAATTACAATTCTACTCAAAGTTTCTTAGTCTAAACATTGTCTTATATAAACAATTAAACGTTAAGTTGCTGTACAATGAATATATTATGTTATGTAGGATGATATATGTTAAACTATACATTATCATAACTAAAACCATAAAATAAAATAAAACCTTTAAACTTTATTTCAGCTAGTTTTAGGTAGGCAGACAGACTGTACGTCAGGACTCAGGACTGATGGGGTTTTAATAGTCTCTGTTTGGTAAACACAGAGCCAATGACAGCGCAGCAATGGGAGAAATGCATGAGGATCATCATTTCCCAATGCAAAACACTCGTTATCCTTCCCTCGCTATCGCTCTCTCTCTCTCACACACACACACACACACACAACCTTCTCCAGTATCCTGTTCTCAAACACTGTTCCGGCTCTAAACCCTTTCTGTCTGGCCTTGGATGATATCTAATAGAACTTCCGGAAGTATTTTTCCCATTCATTTTCTCCAAGAGCATTAAAAAAACAAAAATCATAAAACTTCAATAAAGCATCATCTGCCTTGAACCAAAGCAACAGCACCAAGATTAATGATCATAATGAGAATTCAAAACAATGCTATGCAGGTCAAAGATGAGACATCCCAAAATAACATTAAAAGCATCTTAAATGCAAGTCAAGTCTACTGTAATGTTTCAAATAACGTTTGTGAAAATCAAATGTCCAAATATAGATTACATCGTCATATAGCATAACAGATATATTTATGTAAAAATGTAACAACAGCATATTCTGATCTGAACTTATAAAAATATGTAAAATAATAGGTCATCATACTATATTTTAAATGATTAAAAATGTCTTGCTGAAAAATGGGAAAAACCTAGTGTTTAAGGGATGATGAATAAAAAATTAAAATTCTTTTAATGTCATGTAATGATTCTTGCCAAGATTTTTTACATTTATTACACAAATAACATTTTCCAGTATTTACAGAAACAATGTATGATAATAATTTTTTTTCCTTAGAAAAAATACAATTAGACAGGCACATTCTAACAGGATAAAAAAGCTGTATTTAATTTTTTATTGTTTTGATGCTTTCATCTCTGACCCATTTATTTACTTCAAAACCATCATGAAATCCAAATGAACTCATGTTTCTTGTCTTATTGTGAACAATTCATTAGTTAACATTATTTCAAATAAACACACTAAAATGCTTAACCAAACGACTTTCCTTTTCTGATAACATCACCAAGTCCTATTTTTAACCCCTCCCCCTCAACCACCTGACTCAATTCTGCAATGCCACGCCCACTTTTCATAATCCATTTCATAAAAGTTCTTACATTTTTTCCCGTTTCACTCAGAATCACACTAGATTACAGATGTAAGAGCGATTACAAATGGGATTACAGATTAATCGTCTTTTACGAGGGAATGAATGAACTACTAAATGTTACATTTGATCGAATCAGTCAATGCGAGTCATTTTCTTTACATTTCACTTCTAGTTTTCACTCCTAGTGGAGAGCTCTATTTCAGCTGGCACACAGAAACTACAGGGTAAAACGATCATTTCTGTCCTCTAAATCAGAGAGGAAGCTTCGATAGCACAATATGAACCCAGATGTTTGGCTTGAGTTACACAGAACCCAATTGCCGACGGTTTAATACGATCCGAGGTTCTGCCATCAGCTGTTCTCAATGTCCTATTTTGGACTTACAGGCCTTGAATAGACGCTGGCACAGCAAAGGCCAAACATTCAAGTGCATGTTTCAATGATAAAGTAGAAAGTTAAATACAATGTTTCAGACAAAGGTATCAGAACTATTTGTCTGCAAAACCAACATTCTTCCTCTTTAGAGAAACTCTTCTCTATCCACTAAATGCACTGAATCCTAAATAACCCACAGGGATCAGTCAAAATGACCATCTCATTCATCTCCTGCACAACCTGAAAGACTTTCTCTGCACGGCTGTTTCTGGACGCTGATCTCTGGGTTGGATCCACCCAGAGTTTGACTGGATGAAATGAGCACTTAGACAAAAGCCACACAACTGGAACAGGAAGGAATGTCCCTGGAATTTCACATCAGAAGCTTCTGTATTCCCAGAAATACTCTCTTTGTTGGAGACGAACTTGCTTGCACATTTTTGAAAGAGAGCGATTAATGTATTAATGCAACACTAATAGAAATGATAAACATTACAATCATTCTGTACCACGATATATTAAAATATTATAGCATCACAGTCTGGTACCATAATACAAATGAGCAGAAACTCCAAATCCAGATTTTAAAGAAGACTATAAACATCCAAACTTTAAGATAAGCAATCCGACTTCCAAGAACGTCCGAAACAGAGCCTGAACAATCAAAACCAATATGACAACATTTGTATCCTTCAAGGTCCAAATTCCAGCTTCACAGTAAGAGTCATTAAAACCAAAGTACGTCTACGACTAGTAAAGTCTCAGAAGAGCAATGTTACACTTCACAAGTCAATTCCAAGCGACCAAATGCAAAGTCCATCCTGCCTGAATATTATACATTACACCTGTTACATCAGAAAACAAAGTCCAAATACAATGATCCTGATCAATTCAAATCTTTCCTGTATGGAATTTCAGCCCATCCGTTCTCACCTCTATCTGCTTCTCCTGTATAAAAATAGTCCGTCTCCTCTAGAAGAGGTTGGGTTCTCCGACTGCTGTTCCCCATGTAGAACCTGGACAAGTTCTGGTTACTGAACTTAAGAACTGCTTTAGACTTTCTCCAGTCGTATTCACCTCAAACAGGGATATTTGGAGGTGATATTGGACATTTTCTTCAAGCCCACTGTCCATCCACATCCAGGTGGAAGTCAGAAATAAGCATCCAGGATCAGAAACATCACTCAGAGTTCGTGGTTAGTCACCCTCAGTTGATTCTTATGACCCAGCCTGACTCAGACATCAAACCGTGTGCTGGAATCTAAAAATAAACTCCGATAGAACTGCAGAGAAGTCCCTCGTCTCAGAGTTCCATGTGTGCCGGATGATGTCGGAATGCCAAAACATCCCGATTCCAAAAGGAACTATGGAGCAATGATGGTCTAGATCTGCAGATGAACAACTGCCTGACATGAGAAACGATCGATAAAGCCTACGGCATGGAAAACAACGCAAACTAAATTACACCCATCTGGAAAAAGACAACGGAAAACCGGTCAATACATTTAAAACCTCCATTACAGGAGAAAAAAGCAGCAGACATCAGATAATACAGCTCTAATCAGAGCGGAGCGTTTGAAATTCTCAATCTCGCATCTATCCGTTATCCCTACTTTATTCCCACAAAGCCCTGCACGTCAACATACACACGGCAGCTTCTCTCAAACACACACAGCGCAAGCACCGTCTAATTACTGAAGCTCAGGATAGTAAGAGCATGTTTTTCATTCTAGTAATCTACTGCACTCATTTCTCTAAAACCCCAAATTACAGTTTTGGGATGAAAAACAAGTGGCCAGAGACGACTTAAAATAATTCTGCACTTATTCTGGCCAATCAAAGGCCAAAACGTCTCCAACAACCAATCAGAATGTAGTACACTCAAACGAAACCAATCAGGATTTAGAAGCTACAGCTACAGTTAGCAGATTCATTTAAAACCAGTTTTATTACTTATCTACTTATTATTTATTTACTGTAAAAAGTGATTTTTTAAACTTGAAAATAAATCAAAGATTAAGAAAATACTATTTCATTGTTTCTACTTTAAAAATTTCTCAATCCAATGTGTTACTTGCCATATCTTTGTCATTGTTTGCAAAAATTTACTAGCAATTGCTGATTGAAAATGTTTTTATTTTTTTTTTTATTTTTTTGGTGTAGACTGATTTGCAAAATGTAGCTCAAATTATTTCCCACTGCCCCCCCAAAAAACATTGCAATAATCACTTAATTCATAAACAATAAAATACAACAAATGTGCATTGTGAAAAGAAAAAAAATATATAAAAATATATATTTTTTTTAACATTGCAAAATGTAGCTCAAATTTATTTGACCAAACAAATAATTATAAATACATAATATATATACTAATTTATTTGAGTATATATTTATATACTTTTTCTACATTTATGAGTATATATTTAGGCCTATGTTTATTGTGTAAAGCACTTTGCAAATAAACTAATATTGCTAAATGTAGCTTAATTTTACTTTATTTGTAGCTTAATATTGCCAACAAAATGATCATGAATTTTATATATATATTATATATATATATATATATATATATATATACACACACAATTTCTGATCCTGCCAAGACATGCAGCAGTCTTAATCTGTCAGGTCTGAATTTCTCAGTACCATGTTATCTCTCAGTTTGCTGCTAGACTGTGTTTAAGACACAAGCATGTACATGTGAGCATTCACACACACACACTTTGTTGTCTGGGATTTACATAGCAATGCAACTATTCATAAATAAACACACCCCACCAAATGCATTACACATCCATGTGCACTTATAAATAATTGTGTTGTCAGGGATTTACATAGCGATGCAACTACTCAGAAATACATCCAAAACACCCACAGAATACATGACACATTATTAGAGTAGAGTTATTTTGAGAATGTCACAATCTCTCAATCGATTCCTCAGAACTGCTCATATATACAGGACACGTTAAAACCACGACATGGCTTCTGCAGAAAACTTATTTTAAGTATTGAAGAAATTATTTCTTGCAAAAAAAGGAGTATTTTGTCATGATGTTCAGAAGCTTCCATGAAACCTAAAGGGAGAAATGCTGAAACAATGGTCTTTTTTTAAATATTTAAGTATAGAAATTTATGCAGAAAAAAAAAACTGGCGTCTCTTAGTTTAAATTCTGACTTTTTTTCAGAATTAAATTATATAAACTCACAACTGCAAGAAAAAAAAGTAAATTGTGAGTTTGTCTTATAATTTGACTTTGTAATATTTTGAGATATAAACTCACAAATCTGAGGAAAAAGTCAGAATTGCAGGATATAAAGTCCCAATTCTGACTTTTTTCTCACAATTGTGAGAGTTTATAGCATGCAATTCTGAAGAAAAAAGTCAGAAATGCAAGTTTATATCTTGCAATTCTCACTTTATAACACACAATTGTCCGAACTGTGAGAATTTTTTTTACAACCGAGATATTAAAATTTCAAGTATTTATTCTGTAGTGGAAACAGGCTTCCATAAGAAAGATTGTATCAACATTAGGGTGAGAAAATGACAATTTTCACTGAACCGTTCCTTTAAAAATCATCCATCCCGGGAAGACATGAGCGCATGATCCCAAGATTTCACACACGTTAATTTTCTCACTGTCATAAGGAAGTTGAGGGAGCTCAAATCAGCTTCCTGGTTTTGTTGAGCGCCACAGAGAAAGAGAGAGGCAGACAGAGGGAGGCTAGTTCAAAGCAGATGACCGGTTTTAATATTCCTGCATGAATGACAGTGCCATTATGACATCAGGTCAGCGTATCCACGGCGACAGAGAAACATGTTGATGCCCAGAATTCCGTCATACGCTCACACAGCGTCGGTCTGCACACTCCACACTTTTTGATTCCGGCTGGCTTTAGATTTATCCCAAACGTCCATCTATTCGCCTGACCAGCAGAACGCTCAAAAGACAAACACACACACCTCCAAAACAAACAGAGCGGGTGTATTCGAGCGCATGGGTGAGCGCTCACATACCCGTCCCGTAGACTTCCTACAGGTCGCTACAAGACAGGACACAACGTGGACCCGAACAAAACAGGCAAGGAATGCAGCTTCACAAAACCTCTCTGACTTGAATAAAACAGCCAAATTATGTCTATATATTGTTCAAATTAGGTTCATTCTCAAATAAGAAGCGCCCTTACATGATTTATAAGGCTCAAACACATTCAGCCCTGCTAAAATGTGCTTTTCAGGTGTGTCACAGAGGAATGTTCAGGTGCGTAACGCCTCGGGATACACATTCTCACTTCCATTTCACTAAGAAAACAGCTTGATTACTAAGAAAATGCACAGTTACGGACCTAAACCAAAACTTTTTATTGTTAAGATTTATCTACCTTTCTAAAGTTTTTTTTTGTAAAGAAATAAATATTTTATTCAGGAAAGATGCATTAAATTGTTCAAAAGTGACAGCAAAGACATTTATAATGTAACAAAAGATTTGTATTTCAAATAAATGCTGTTCTTTTGAACTTTCTATTCATCAAAGAATCCTAAACATTTCCACAAAAATAATAAATAGCACAACTGATAATAATCAGAAATGTTTCTTGAGCAGGAAATCAGCATATTAGAATGATTTCTGAAGGATCATGAGACACTGAAGACTGGAGTAATGATGCTGAAAATTCAGCTTTGATCACAGGAATAAATTATAATTTAATATATATTCAAACAGAAAACAGATATATTAAGTTATAATAATATTTCACAATGTTACTGTTTTTCCTGTATTTTTGAGTAAATAAATGCAGCCTTAGTGAGCAGAAAAGACTTCTTTCAGAAACATCACATAATCACATTGACCGCAAACTAATAGTTAAAATAATAATAATAATAATAATAAAACTAAATATTTTATTTTATATAGCCCCTTCTTCAGGCACTTTGTGGAGTAAAAGCAAAACATTTCAATTAAAAATACTACATATTTATAGAATTTTACTGGTTTTGAATCTATATATTAATCAGTCTATAACGGTTCAATTTAGAATTTCTAAAAGTGTTACAATGTTCAATAAGAAAGACAAATATAAATGCATGAAAATATAAATAAATATATATTTTTGAATTCCATATTATTTCGAAATGATACCATCTGCTTCCAATATCAATCCAATCAGCAACCAATCATTTTAAATAACTGCACTGCTCAGTAATGATATAGTAACTGATACACTGCATTGTTCATTCTTAGTAACAGTCATTAACTGAAAATGAGCTTTTTATTACAGCAATATCCACTGAGCAACAACAAAGCTTCCCCTGCAGCCTCACCCTAAACCCTGACCCGATCCGGGCGTCCAGGACAGCTGTTTAGGGTGAGGTGATCAGGGATTGAGTTTCCTTCCCACCGCTGAAAGAAACCTCCTGTCGCTTTCCGTTACTAGACTCACCACAACCAGACAACACACACACACACACAGTCTCCAGTCTGTGTTCCTAAACTTAACATGCAACATGACAGCATCCAACTCTGTCTAAAGAAAGCCAACAAGACTGACAAATTCAACATACTGAACTCCGAAATAATGACAAATGCCTCCTTCAGCACAAGTCTCATGATAAAGACAATACTGTCGCACCAAAAAACATATTTGCATTTGGATACATGACATCTAAACTTACTACTTAAATTACATTTGTGTAATAAATGCTGCTTTTATTAAATCATTTTACTACATAAAAACAATCAGGATTATTTAAGTGAATAGCAAATGTTAATAAAATATTGAAAAACAGCACACCAGTTTTGCTGTGCATGTAAATTTAAACTATTGAAGTAATATTCAAAAGCATGTTATTTGTCAACTGCTCTTTTAAGAATAATTTCACATATATCTTAATGTAAGAATATAAAATGCACACATAAAGAACCCTTTAAATATTTCTAAGACATACTCTGCAACCTAATCACACAATAAACAAGACTAAAATGCATGAAAATTAAATAAGCCTTTGCACAACACTGCATTAAACTCATAACTTCACTTACTCCTGTCTCTGAAATCTAAAATGATTGTGTCTGAGCATGAGATTGACACCAGCAGCAGGCTGGAGAGTCTCTACTGCTGCTGCTGTGGTGTTTGCATGTGAGGAAGCGTTGATAAACGCATCTTTAATCACACAGACAGGCGGACAGAACTGCCTCGGTTGAACAGCACCGGGATGATCCCGTTTAAATGTCCCGTGCGCCAGCGCGAGCTCTGGGTCCCCAGCGGGCGCTAGCGCGTGCTAACGAACACTGATTTATTCCACTATTTCTGGGTCGAAATAAACATTAGAGACCCGTGCATTTGGTGCATACTTAAAAAGAGCATTAAATGCATTGATTAAAGAGTGAAGAGCTGTTAAAGTGCGATCTAACCGGGCCTACAGACTCTACGGGCCGGTGCGCGCTTACCGTGCTTGCTTTCTATTTTCCCCGACATGATCGCTGCGCTGGACGGAGCAAATCCTCAGTTTGGACAGTCACAGAAGGACAAAATAAGGGATTTAGACCACAGTAATCCCGAGGTGTGTTCTTCAGCCACACATTTTGACGTACTGGGTCCGTGTGGCCGTAGATCCCTGGGTAAAAAAAAAAACAGGGCAAGAATCTGTTCACATGCACACGCTGGCGACAGACAGACCGTGAACGCTGGTGCTTGTGTGCTTGTGTGTGTGTGTGTGTGTGTGTTTGAGTCCCGTCCTAAGGATCCATTGGGATGCGAACACAGCGCCGCTCTCTGACTGGAATCACGAGCTACAGGGATGAAAAAGGGCTTGTATGGTCTCAGATCGACAGGAAGAATTGAGCTGAAACACGTATTCTGTCACTATTCGCTCTCTTTCGTGTCATCAGGAGAGCTTTTAGTTTCTTTGTTGCGTTGAGCACAAAATGAGATGTTTGTCAGAATGTTCACGCTGCTCTTTTCCTTACAGTGAAAGCGGATAGGGACCAAAGCTACTAAAGATTCGAATATATTGCATTGTTACTGGCTGGTGGTTTACTGATATGGGTTTTCAAATGCTGATGCAGATACAGTATAGAAAGATGGTCAATAAATTGTTGATCTATACGTAATTTTGGCTAATTTAATAATACACACATACTGAAATAAACTATTTTTTCACTTTTTTTGCACAATCTATACTCATAATATGCTGATAACTATTACTTTTAAGGATACAGTATGTTACTATCAAGTAACTTTTTATCTGGTTTGTTTTTCCCATTAAATGAATAAAACATCACAGAATATTACGTGTAGAGCACTTTCTAGTGTACTGAAAACTCACTGAAGAATCTGAAGTGTGGCGATCTGGTGCCATCCAGTGGCTAAGTTATGAAATCACAATATTATTCAAAATAAATGTTTTAATTCTGCGAAGAAGTAGGCACAGGTTTAATCATCAAAACCGTGAATAGCTGTCAAGACAGTTTTTTATTTAAAATTCCTAGCAAATGCTACAAACTCATTCATTTCTATTAAAGTCAGTGATATGTCTCCTTGTCATATACAGTAAATAAACAGACCTATAGTAAATTAGAGAGTCAACTGGTTAATTTCTTGAGGCGAAGATGTTTATTAGCGGAGAGACACTAATAAGGCGATTTTGTGCCGCTGTAATATCATCGTTCACCGCTAGATGGCGCGCTCGAATTAATTGCATTCATTCATTTTTATTATTTCTCTCATTCTCTCATCTTTTGTTCTGACTGAAGGAAACACTTAATCAACAGCAAATGTTAACAAGATAATTGTGTGTTCTCTTTTTTATATATAAACTTCAATGTTCCTTTTAACAGAGAGAACTTCTCTCCTTAAATGACATAAATACCAGTTTGAAGCCTTTAGTTGTTCTGTTTAGTGATTATAGCACTTTGAGCTGAACGGCAGAGAGTCAAAAGCATTGTGGAGTCTGTCAGTATGTGTGTCCATGCGGGGAGTTTGGATATCTCAGCTGGAGCATTTGCTCGGGTCTGTGGGAGATCAGAGCAGTGCAGCAGGGATCGTTTGATCCGCCTGACTGTCAGCGTGAAGGGTAGAGATGGGCTTACAAATATCAAAACGTGTGAGAATCATACAGATAGAGACAGATGAAAATACTTCAGATGGAGGAATGTGCTGTCTTTCGACCTCCGGCATGAGGACATATTGACTGATGCTCACACATGTCCTCAAATACACAAGCAGAGAGAGTGAGAAAGGTCAAAGGTCATCCTCCTAACCTGCTCAATATCTTGAGCAAGAAATAGAACGATCCGTCAAGTGTGACACAAATACATATGTACACAACACACACAGATAAGGTCAAGAGGAGACTCTCACTCCACACAGCAAACTGCTTACACACTCGATTTCAACACAGAGCTCTGCAGTCAAATAGAGATACAAGTAAATTACCTTATTTTATTTTCTCAATTTTTACACACATTATAGTTTAGAAACATATAGATTTGCTTATTAAATAGTGAAAAATTAACTGAAAACCAACTTTAAAATATCTTGAGAAATTTAGTGTGTGTGTGTGTGTGTGTGTGTGTAATAAATATAACATATTGGGGAAAAAACCTGCATTTAGCATTTTTTAACCATGCTGCATATATATATAACACATGTAACATCCAGTCTATCACATGATCATTTAGAAATCATTCTAATATTCTGATTTATTATGAGTGTTGGAAACAGTTCTGCTGTCTAATATATTTGATGAATAAAAAAAATTTAAAAAGAACTGCATTTATTCAAAATAAAAAAAATTCTAATAATATATATTCTAATAATATATTTTCTTTACTATCACTTTTTATCAATTTAACACATTCTTGCTGAATAAAAGTATTGATTTTATTTAAAAAAAAGAAAGAAAAAAAATTACTGACCCCAAATTACTGACCAGTAGTGTATATTGTTATTACAAAATATTTATATTTTAAAAACATAGCTTCTTTTTTTTTTTACTTTTTTTATTCATCAAAGTATCCTTAAAAAGTATCACATGTTCTGAAAAAATATTAAGCAGCAGAACTGTTTCCAACTTTGATAATGAATCATCATATTAGAATGATTTCTACAAATTCAGCTTTGCATCACAGAAATAAATGATAATTTAAAGTATAATAAATTTAAAAACAATTATTTTAAATTGTAATAATATTTCACAATATTACATTTTTTATTTCTGTATTTTTGATCAAATAAATGCAGGCTTGATGAGCAGAAGAAACTTCTTTCAAAAACATTAAAAATAGTAATGTTTCCAAACTTTTGACCTGTACTGTATATATATATATATATATATATATATATATATATATATATATATATATATATATATATATATATATAGTTTGCTCATTGGTAAAAAATAAACAACCAAATAAAAAAAACTGCATTTAGATGTGCATGACATTTTGTAACTGGGTTGCAAAAATCGTAAATGTTATATAAAGTAAATAGCAAATTAAGCTTGTTATACCTCTTTTTCACTGACACTTTATTGAAAATGAATTCATTATTGAAAAATATATATCTTGTATTTTTTGTTTTACTTTTTAAAGTTTATTTTGTACCCATCTGTAGAAAGTGTCCTTTCATCTATAGATCGGGATGTTCTTGACCTCACTGGCGCATCATTCGTGTGTGTGGGTTTCATTCATGTGCCAGCTGATATATATGATGGTAAGAATATGACATTAAGCTTGAATAAAATCAAAATAAAAGATGAAAGTACTGCAGAGGCAAAATGGACAGAATGGCAAGAGTGAAGAGGATAAAGGGATGACATTTTGAGGAAAACAAAACGAGTACAGAGAAACCCCAGGGGTGCAGGACAGGCCGAGAGAGAAGAAAGTGTGTTTTTATGGGTGTATTTGGGTTGAGGTTTGGCTGGAGGACAGGCAAATATCAAGGTGTTGGACCTGCTGTGCTGGATGACACATTTACCTCACACACACACACACACACACACACACACACACACACACACACACACACACACACACACACACACACACACACACACACAGATCTTTCAAGGAACATTTAAGATCTTTATAAGAGCCATTAAAATGTAAAGAAAACATCAGTATAACACACACACACATACACACACTCCTGATGAGAGTAATTCATTTTATAAAACATAAAACTTTGTTTGGAATGAAAACTATGGTACTGCTCACTGCACAGTTTATGTTTCAAACAGTAGTGTGATACATTGTTGACACATGACATATTTAATGTAGCAAGTGGCATTTATCATCTTGGAATGAAAATACAGTTATTTTGGTATTTGTAAACTATTAGGGGAAGTCGTGGCCTAATGGTTAGAGAGTTTCCTAAGGTTGTGCAAGACACCGAACCCCTAACTGCTCCCTGGGCGCCGCAGCATAAATGGCTGCCCACTGCTCCAGGTGTATGTTCACGGTGTGTGTGTGTCCACTGCTGTGTGTGTGTGCACTTTGGATGGGTTAAATGCAGAGCACGAACTCTGAGTATGGGTCACCATACTTGGCTGTATGTCACGTCAATTTCACTTTCATTTTTGTGTTAAAATCTCTTTAGATTGTCCAGTCAAATAATAATAATAATAATAACTACTAGTGTAGTGTTTGTTCCATACATTTTGCACAAAATGAAAGAATCAATTATTAGATTAATAATAATAAAAAATGTAACTAAACTACTTTGTTTTTTCCTCAAAAAAATTTAAATGTAAACAATAAAGATAAACTAGATCTTAATAAAAGAATGTAATAAAATAACAGTTTAAAATCAGTTTAATAAAATAACAGTTTAAAAAACTAAAAATGTAAATAAGTCACTTCTAAAAGATTTTTATTTTTTTATTTATTTATAGTTTTATAGACAGTTTGTGATCACACTAAGATTTTTGGATTTATTCAAAAAATAAAATAAAATAAAATAAAATAAAATAAAATAAAATAAAATAAAATCTATCTATCTATCTATCTATCTATCTATCTATCTATCTATCTATCTATCTATCTATCTATCTATCTATCTATATATATATATATATATATATATATATATATATATATATATATATATATATATATATATATATATATATATATATATTCCTGTGATGTAAAGCTGAATTTTCAGCATCACTACTCCAGTTATCAGGGTCACATGACCCTTCAGAAATCATTGTATGCTGATTTATTATCACTGTTGGAAATAACTGTGCTTCTCAATATTTTTTTGGACCCTGTGATACTTTTTTCAATGTTTGTTAGATAGAAATTAGAAAATATAAATTATTTATCAATCATTTATCCTTCGGCCAAACGTTTTTCCTTAATACAAAAATCAGTTTTTAAACAATTAAGATAAATGCAATTAAAATTACATTATAAAATATATAAATAATGTTTGTTTATTGCAAATTAAAAGATTAAAAGCATTTATCAAAAAAAATTTATGACTGTCCAAGTATAAAATCTATATAATGTAATTTATTTCAAAAAATGAACTGAAAATCAAAAGGACAAATGTCAGTGGGATTTTGCTGTATGTTGGTTCCAGTGAGTGAGCCAGGGATCGCGTCCAGAGAACGGCTACATCAGAGACACACAGGGGATGAGGACAGGCCTGCACTTTGATCCATACGCCTTAATGAGGAGAGAGAGAGGGAGAGAGAGAGAGAAAGAGAGAGAGAGAGAGAGAGAGAGAGAGAGAGAGAGAGTTTCCCCTTGATGCTGGATACTCCAGCGGCGTGAATGACAAACACAAGAGCTGACTGATGTAACATTGATTCAAGGTTAAATTCATTATCATGGCTTTCCAAAAGTGCTCCAAGAAATGTTTCTTCACTGTAAAAACTGCATGCACACACACACACACACACACACACACACACAGTGGCCATTATCCCAAACCCCACTTAGAAATATCAGAGGAAAACTCATTTAAAGAAGAAAACAACATTCGTTAAGCTCATCCAGAACAACAAACACAAAGACTGTAATTCATTTTAAAACTCCCTGAAGTCAACACAACTAATACAGAGCTAGTTATGAATATAATACTCTTCCATCAGGGGCAGTAACTGAATTGTCTTTAGCCTCGTGTGTGTGCGTGTGTGTGTGTGTGTGTGTGTGTGTGTGTGTGTGTGTGTGAAGTCTTGCATGTGCGCTACTATTTTAAATCGATGCAGCTCGAACCCAATCAAAAGGAATGTTTAATGGGCCAGTGCTCGTTTGTATGCATGTGCTGCTGTGAGGTGTGAGCTTTAAACACGCTCGCTCTAGTGTACTGCTCGTATTTTAGTGCACTGAATACTAGTGTACTACTTACTGCATACATAGACTTCAAATGAAAACAAAATTATAATTATCAATTCAATCATTTAAAATGGATAAATTATAATAACAGGAATTTTAAAACTGACCAAAATATTAAGTAGATGGAATAATAAAATAATACATATGGTAAAAACATTTAGCAGCTTCTTTTATGAAACCATTTTAAAGTTTTTCTTTAATCTAAAAGTCTATATTTAAACAACTAAGGGTAAGTTTTAAAATAAGGATTTATAAACAATTAACTAAATAAGAAATTATTAAAATTACCAATTAAAAATATTTTTTTTTGATAAAATGACAATTAATAGGAAAAAATAAATTCATGAAAATTAAATTAATAACAGCTTAATTAAAAAAAATATGAATACACATTTCAAATAGTTTATTTAGTTATTTTATGTTTTCATTTTATTATGTTTTATTAATTATTTTATTATTCAATCTGCCTACACAGATAAGATATATTTTATATACATAATATAAAGACATATTTAAAATGGTTAAAAATAAACTACATAAAATCTGCATACTTGCAATATTCATACTACATATTACAGAAATAGTATGGGTATTATTATGCTGATCCAAACATTCCCTCTGTCTCTGCTCTATGGAGTCTATATGGTTACTATCAGCAGTGCAGCACATTAACATATCACACACACACACACACATACTGTACTTCCCCAATGCAGTCTCTGGTGTGACGTACAGGACTGCTGACAGGAAACAGATTAGTACTTAATGCAGACTGATGCATTGCCTCGATCACACTCAACACACACACACACACACACACACACACACACACACTCATATTCAGTGCAGCCTAGGGCGTCTGATCTTTAGCATTTTTTTAATAATGCACTTAGTTTCTTTTTCCGAGATTACATTTTCTTTTCCATCAGAATACTGTCAGATCAAGTCAGAGGTTCATTTTTTAACATTGTGGCATTCCTAAAGAAAAAGCTCACATTATTTTACAAGAAAAAGTGATTAAGACCAACTACAAGCCATATAACAACACCCCAAGATAGCAGTAAATTCCAAAAGCTGAGAGAAATACATTCCAGTATATATATTCCAGTTTAAACGATGGATAGACTGTGTGTGTGTGTGTGTGTGTGTGAGAGAGAGACAGCTGTGTGCATGAGGGTCAGACCTGCACTTTCTCACGACCTCCTGATCTGAGCTCCAGCGTGAACGGCTGATTAAGCAGTTATTGATTTGACTGGCTTGTTAGCATTAACACACACACACACACACAGCAGAGACTCAAATGGATTAACCAAATGAACATTTCTGCCACAGACAGGACAGCAGTCGACACACATCATGACAAACAACGATCAATAAACCTCACGCCACAAACACCATCATATCACACTCCACTTCTGAGGAACAGACCGGGGCTTCATCAACATTCTCCTTGATCTTTCACAATAAAAGAGTCTGATACAAATATGGGAAAGCCAACAGAACTTAAAGGTGCTGTAATTTTTTGACTGCATGTACTATTGCATAAAATCACCATATGTTAGCAGATACTAAAAACACATGTTCACATACTTGTTTCTTTGAAAAACAATGCTATAGCCAGTTGTTCTATTTTGAAATGTGTGTTCTGTGTCAGAATGTCTGTTTTTGTTTTGGTCTGTGTGACTCCGCCCACCGCTCATTTTCTCAATAGTATTCAACACCCCCTGGTTGCCAGTTGTTAGAAAACACAGCATGTTCCAGCCATGGAAGCTAGTAAACCAACTGGATCAGAGATTGCAAAATGCCTCGGCATCCATCTAAAAAGCTCTATGACCAGAGAGATATAAAAACGTGGATAAATCAGCTCATCAATTTACCATTCCCAGTGTCAGTTGCACTCATTCCTGTTGCGTGTCCTCAATCTGGCAACCCACGGAGTGTCTGAGAAAGAGGGAGCGGGTGAAACAGCCTTCTCCAGTATTTTGAATTTGGACTGCAGTACCCATTTCAACAGCTAGCTGTCAATATAGTTATTGACATATCACATACAATGACATATTAGTGGTCGTTGCACTAGAAAAACATAGGCCTACTGTACATTCACATTTCAACAGTTCTACATGTAAAATACTCATGTAACCCAGTCACAGCAGGGGGGCATGTACATGTCTTAAAGGAGACACGCTCCTTTAAATAGAGAGTTTGAAGACCAGATGCTCAAAAACAGTGTAGAAAAGTTCTAAATTATGTAAAAACAGAAAACAATCATCAACATTAGAAGTGGACTAAACTGACCATTATGAAATACATATATAAAAAAATCAGTTCGAGACCCTTTTAAAAACATCCTCCTCAGTTCAGCTACGTTTATTCTAAAAATGCATTCTAAAATTCTAATTCTATTCTAAAATGATTATTCTGAAAAAATATTATTCTAAAATATTTTCTTCTTATAATTTTGATTATGGTTAATCCATAATGAGTAAGATTTGCTTTATGTAAAATTAAGTATAATTATTTTTACATAAAAATACAGATGTCTAAGGTATGTTCTCATTTAGAATGCTTATTAAACGTGTGTGTGTGTGTGTGTGTGTGGTAGAGAGAGAGAGAGAGAGAGAGAGAGAGAGAGAGAGAGAGAGAGAGAGAGAGAGAGAGAGAGAGAGAGTTCCTGATCTGTAAAATGCTATTTTCCAATTCTCTCATTCCGGCATCAATATTTTATTGCTAATGTTTCTTTAATAACCAGGAACACAAACACACACACACCGCAGTGCTGCTCTTGGATTTCCACAATAACTGTCCCATGCAGGCCGCATGTGTCTCAAACCCCACCGAGCTGCTGACCTACACTGCGATTGGGCATCACAGGTGTTTTCAAACCATCAAATGTTCCAACATGACAGTGATGACTAACACAACTCATAGGGTTTGAGACACAGACAAGCACACAAAAGGATTTTAAGCTTCAAATCGGTCTTAAATTCAGTATGAAATCAGATTTGACTATGTTTACTTTCTTAATCTTTCATCAACTTGCTCCACCTCTGAAATGAGTATATAGACACGCACATACACACACACACACACACACACACACACATTGAATTTATATAGATTTTAATATAAAAAAAATAAAATAAATAAATATATATATATATATATTTCAAAGCTAAATTTTTAGCATCATTACTCCAGTTACATGATCCATAAGAAATCATTCTAATAGTCTGATTTGCTGCTCAAAAAACATTTATTATTATTATTATGTTGAAAACAGCTGAATAATTTTTTTTTCAGGTTTCTACATCATGGATTAACCATGTGGATTAAATCATTAATTAAGTTTAACTGGGACATATGTCAAATTACAGAAGTATAATGGATTGCGAACTCCATTGTCAATTAACTTCGAGGCTTTACCGTCCTTCAGGAGTTCTTTATTGCATTAGTGAATTAAAATAAAAGCAGTTTTTAACTGGACTGGTTCTAGATTGGTGAGAATGTGGATCCAGTCGGTTCTAGATCATGTCTGGATGAGCAGATGGCCGTGTGTCTGGACGGTGAGCGTTAAACAGCATTCTACTGATACGTCCCTCAAAACATTTCCAAAAAACACTCACGCAGCATTCCTGGCAACATCCAGAGCCGACACCATCTGTCTCCACATGCACATACAGCACTGAATAAATGTTATTGAGGGACACATGAATCACAGAGCCATGAATAACAAATCAGCAGATGACATCATCAGCAGCAGCACAGCATGATATTCAAATAGCTCTTTCTGCTCCATTGTCTCTCATGGAAAGCAACACCATCTCAAACAAAAAGAAGCTGGAGTCTCCTGCTTCTCAGATGTTTCTCCTGAGAAAAAGATCCCAATACCCTCAAATGTGGGTCTTCTAGAGTTTCAGAAGAGTTTGAAACAATTTCTCAAACTGCACGAGCTTAGATTTGCCCAGGTCTGAAGCTCAAAAGTCAATGGAGACCATGTCTGCCATGGAGTAGAAATGTAAATAGGTCATTGCAACCTTTTTATTCTAAAATATTTTCAGTTGTGAGGAAAAAGGTCAGAATCATAAACTCAAAATTCTGAGAAAAAGTCAAAATTGTGAGACGTTAACTCAGAATTCCAATCTGAATTGTGAGCTAAAAGTCATAATTGCCTTTGAATATATATATAGCTAAAACAAAACAACAATTCCAAGAAAAACATATCAATATGCAATTTTTAGGAAAAGAGTTTGAGTTTATTGTGAGAAAAAAATGAATTGAAATGAAAGTCACAATTACCAAACATAATGAAAACAAAAATGATGTACACTCTCAGTTACAAGTTTTTTATCAGAAAAAAAGTCTGAACTATTAGATATAAACTCACAATTGTAAGAAAAAGTCAGAATTGTGAGATGAAAGTCGCAACCAGAGAACTCAATAGGAACTCTTTATAACATTTCTTTTAACTCTTTTTTCTAAAAACAAACTTGATACAGTATATACAACATTTGGGTAAACAAAAGTTTTCTCTGTGAAATACATGTGAAGAGAGAGGTTCCGATGTGGAAGAGCCAAATCCATAACTCACAAGCACATTACATGCTAAATAAACAAATTAACAAAATTAAAAATACAAGCTGCAGGCACACATCTGTCTTTCTCTCACTTAATCTGGTTTAAATAAAAAACGAAACAGATCTCCTCCTGGGACAGTCACTGCTCTCTTCCTCTCATGAAAATATTATTCCATCTCTGAAAAATGTTCAATGTCTGATACAGTCCAGATGTTCAAATCTGCATTTAAATGATACATTTACTGATGGGCCAAAGAAAACAGATTCAAATGTGCATGAGCATCATATGCTAGAAAATAAAATACTCAAATAACATTTACATTTGGCCCAGTTATTAATATGTTGCACAAAACAATACACACATAACATATGCATGTTGTATTGCATTGTAATGTCTATTTACATACATACTCTGGAAAGAATTCTTTAGATTCAAGTATTACTTTTATGATGGAGACCCTGAGAAACCCCAGTCAGGGTCACTTCGATCGCCCCAAGTGTTTCTGTATGACACACACACACACACACACACACACACACACACACACCTGTCACTTTCCCATCACTAACATGACTTCTTCATTCACACTCTGTCACCACAGTCACACTAGAACAACACCTGTTTGATGAGCTGTCAGTCAAGTGACATCATCTTTAACTGCCACAAACAGGTGGCTTCTAGTGTTGCCATGGTGACAGAGTCACTTAATCTGATGTCTCCATGGCAACACAAGAACCCCTGTTTGTGTCAATTAAAATGATGTCACATGACTGACAGCTCAACAGAGTAATCACAGAAGGGCAACTCAGTTATGTTATCATCATTTATATACCGTTATAGTTTTTGTTGGACTTTTTTGGATTTTTATATTTTCTTTTTTACTTCAAATTCAGTTAAAGTTTCTAGTAATTATGTCAAGTTTTGGTTATTTTAATTACGTTTAAATATATATATATATATATATATATATATATATATATATACATATCTATGTGTGTGTGTGTGTGTGTGTGTGTGTGTGTATACATATATTATCATTATTTTTATTTATTTGTACTTTAAGTTAAACTAAATGAAAATGAGAATGTTGCTTTGGCAACCAGCTGAAATAATAATAATAAAAAAATCAGTTAATGTTTATTTTATTTCAAATAACAAAAAATACTTGAAATAAAATACATTTGTTTTACGATTTTAGTATATTATATAATATCCATGTGGTCAACAGAGCATGACCATGTGATGCAAAGAGGCGTGTTTACTTGAATTTACATCAGTCCAGGGGTCTTGCCAATTATTGCTTGATCTCACTATTTTTTCATGAAAAATGGAAATGTGTGGAAACAAAAATACAATATTAATTTACAGTTGGGTTAAATGCAATGAACAAGTATGCACATTATTCTTTATTATCTAATGGCACTGTGATCAAAATAAAGCATGCATTAACATGCAATATAATATGAATATAATTTGCAACATGCTTTCAATGCACCATGGGGTCCTTGGCTTAAAAACTGTAGGTGACCCTTGCTTTATTCTGTATATATAATGCATTATGAACATATTTTCCATGCATTTTTAAAAGCTTTAGGTGTATGACCAGCCTTTATCTGACAGGACAGTTCTGAAGATGAACTGAATTATGCAGAACAAAAGAGTGATGGAGCAAGCGTTTCATCGATACTGATGCTCATTTGAATTCCGCTGCTGTTCAGCCGAGGATAAAAGACTGAATATTTTTGTACTTCATGACAAAACTTTAACAAAACGCTAAACAGAGAGAACGCGAGATCCAGCACCCAAGAGACTCAAGAGAAGTGTGTGTGTGTGTGTGTGGAGGGTGTTTGGGGTTGGCGGGGGTGTTAGATTAAAAATCTGTTCAAAAGATGAGAAAGAAAGGAGTGAAACAATAGCAGAGCGAGAGAGGAAGTGTTTGTGTTGATATTAAATCTCAGTGGGCATCACTCCGTAATGTCAATGTATAAATGCACTTGTTTGATCGTTAATATTGTTCTTCATTAACTTGAACGAACACGGCGCCAGCATTTCCTTCATTCCCAGCGTCCATGCAATGTTTTCTTGAGCATTTTCTGTGAATAAATTAATGTATGTTTATGTAAATATAATAGACATAAGGAGGTCTCATGTGAGTTCATACTGAATGACCTACAAAGATGTGTGTGTGGGTCTAGTTTACTATAATTAGGGAACAAAGTGAGCTAAATCTGACAAAAACTTCCTTTGGGGACATCCAAGAATGTCTTCAACTGAAAAAACAACTCATAAATAAAGCAAATAATTTTTAAGTAAAAAAAAAAGTTCACTGTCATTTTAGATTTTTCTATGCATTTGTTTGTAAATGGCTCAAAGTGAAACTAGAGTATAATAATAAGTCAATCAGCCTCTCCAAGCTGTGCGTTACAGTGATTTCACCATGGTTAAAGAGTGCCAAATCACTGAAATGCATGACCTCTTATGAATGCATTTTTTTAAATAGATCCTTAAATAGATTTTTTTTTAAAGAAATAAATACTTTTTTAGTCAGCAAAGATGCATTACATTGATTGAAAGTGACAGTAAATACATATATTGCTATGGTTTCCACAAAAATATTAAGCTGCACTTTTTTCAAAATTGATAATAATAATATAAATAATTGTAATAATAATATAATATAACTGTAAGATGTTAAATGCTTTGTAGCCAATTTACAAAATAAATAAATGTAAATATGAATTTTATATAACTTTATATAACAATATCTACTGCTGAAAAGTTTTTTTTTTTTAAATAAATTAATATTTTTTAATCAGCAAGGATGCATTAAATTGATCAAAAGTGACAGTAAAGGCATATATTGTTATGGTTTCTGCAGAAATAAGCAGCACTGTTTTCAAAATGATGATGATGATGATGATGATGATAATAATATGTCTAACTGAATGTCTAACTGTAAGCTGTTAAATGCTTTGTAGCGAATTAAAAAATAAATACATTTATATATATATTTGACATAATTTATATAATGTACAGTACAATTGAAAAGTCTGAGGTTAGTAAGATTTTTGAAAGAAATTAATAGTTTTGTGCAGAAAGAATGCATTAAATTGATCAAAAGTGACAGTAAAGATATTAACAATGTTACAGTTTCTACAAAAATATTTTCAACATTGCTAATAATCAGAAATGTTTCCTGAGCAGAAAATCAGCATATCAAGATGATTTCTGAAGGATCACATGACACTGAAGACTGCAGTAATGATGCTGAAAATTCAACTTTGATCACAGAAATAAATTACTTTTTTAAATTTACTCAAACAGAAAACAATTATTTTTAAATGTAATTTTTCTCAATATTACTCTTTTTACTGTATATTTAATTAAAAAAATAAAAGCCTTGGTGAGCAGAAGAGACTTCTTTCAAAAACATTACAAAACAAAAATAAGTAGTGTTTATTAATGCAGCTCATCCAATCCAATCTTAGAGATGAACCTGTCTGTTATAAAGTTATGCGCTGTATTATGAGTTTACAAATACTCAGCACTGACTTTTGATGAATTTCTAACACATCTTCCCTCTATCACCATCTCAGCTGAAGCATATAAGTTTGTTTCAAAGGCAGTTGCATCTCAAAATCTTCCCTGAGCATTTACTGCCAGCACACACACATAAACAAGATGCGTTTCGACAAACACGCACACTAACAGTCACAGACACCGCTCCTCTTTAATTTTCCATCGCTCTCTCACTCTTAACTGCCATTCACAGTGCGGCGCTTTGAACTAGTGCAGTGCAGGATGGCAGATTACCCATGAGACCCCTGATCAGCTTTGAAGCCCTGCTTTGATTCCTCTCCATACACTGACACACTCCCACTCTCTCTCTCTCTCTCTCTCTCTCTCTCTCTCTCTCTCTCTCTCACACACACACACACACACACACACACTCAGCCTGTGAGACCTCCATCATTTGACTTCAGCTCTTTAGTTACTAACACAAACCCTAAAGACTCTAATAGCACAACAACTACCCACAATGCAATTACAGTTCATAACAGTCAGTAAGGTGTGAAATTGAGAGGTACACCATTATTTATTTTTTAAACAAATTGAAAAATGTATTGAGCTAGGATGCATAAAATTGATTAAAAGTAACAGTAAAGACATTTCTAATGTTATAAAATTAAAAGTAAATGCTGTTCTTTTGAGCTTTCTGTTGATCAAAGGATCTTGAAAATTCACGTTTTCCCAAAAATATGAAGCAGCACATCTGTTTCCAATGTTTATTATAATAGAAATCAGCATATTAGAATGATTTCTGAAGGATCATGTGACACTGACGGCTGGAGTAATGATGCTGAAAATTCAGCTTTGCATCAAAGGAATATATTACATTTTAAAATATACTACAATAGAAAACAGCTATTTTAAATTGTAACAATATTTCACAATTTTTCCTGTGTTTCTGATCAAATAAAAGGAGCCTTGGTGAGCAGAAGAGATTTCTTTCTTATTTATTAATTTCATCAAAGCTGCCTGTCAGAATATGTGCATGCTTAATTATTAGACAGGGTTATGTGTGTGAGAGAAAAATATTTATTTTGACAGTTTTCACATCTCTGTTAAAACTTGTATAAAACATGGATGCACACCAAGAAACACACACACACACACACACACACACACACACACACACACACACACACACACACACACACACACACACACACACACACACACACACACACACACACACACACACACACACACATTTATGATGCTTTTAAAGGGATTTTTTCACCCCAAAAAGGATTATTCGCTGAAAATGTGCTCACCCTCAGGCCATCCAAGATGTACATGAGTTGGTTTCTTCATGGGAACAGATTTGGAGAAATTTAACATTACATCACTTGCTCAGCAATGGATCCTCTGCAGTGAATGGGTGCCGTCAGAATGAGAGTGATGCAGCTTTGTTCTACAAACATGCAGCGTTTTGCTTCACAACACAATAACTGATGGACTGGAGTGCTGTGGATTATTGTGATGTTTTTATCAGCTGTTTGGTCTCTCATTCTGACGGCACCCATTCACTGCAGAGCATCCGTTGCTGAGCAAGTGATGCAATGCTACATTTCTACAAATCCGCTCTGACAAAGAAACAAACTCATCTACATCTTGGATGGCCCGAGGATGAGTATTTTCATCAAATTTTAATTTTTGGACATTTTTGGAGCTCGAAGCCCCTGGTCACTAAATGATGACAGAATGATCATTTTTGGACGAATTGTTCCTTTTAACTGTGCAAATGTGATTCTCACATCTCAGCTGACACATACAGTAATCGAGAGGGAGGCTGGTAACCCGGGACAGCTTAACCAATGACTGATCGATGCTATGTGAAATGGATTTATAATTTCATAAAGAATAATTCATTTAGACTCTGTACACACAGACAGAGCATAAAGGAAGCTGTGTGTGTGTGTGTATGTGTCTTCAGGGTCAATAAAGAGCCTCTGACCTTACAGCAGTTTTAGCACATTCTCAAACAGAAACCTCAGTCAGTTTTGCAGATCACACTCATCCCTCTCTCATCTGCAGTTCTGTAATGAATAATGTGCGTGTGTAAAGTGGCAATTCTGTGCAAGGCATCAGCTGAAATGTCCTGTCAATAGCTGATCGACTTGTAGCGCTCAATAAAACCCGTCAGCTAATTAGAAAGGCACGTGGACTAATCAATCACTTTTAACCCCTCAACTTACCCTCTGGAATAAGTGATCTGCAATCATACATTTCACAAAATTAGAAAAAGAAAAAGAAAAAGAAACTCTCCTGAAAGTGAAAAAGTGAAAGTGAAAGTGAAAGTGAAAGTGAAAGTGAAAGTGAAAGGTGACCCATTCAGCCAAATTATGGTGACCCATATCAGAATTCCGTCTCCTTGCATTTAACCCATCCAAAGTGCACACACACAGAGCAACGTGAACACACACACACTGTGAAAACACACCCGGGAGCAAGTGGGCAGCCATTTTATGCTGCGGCGCCTGCGGGGAGCAGTTGGGGGTTCGAATGCCGCTCAAGGGGAACCTTGAAGTCGTGGTATTGAAGGTGGAGAGAGAACTGTACATGCACTCCCTCCCCACCACAATTCCTGCCGGCCCGAGACTCGAACTCACAACCCTTCGATTGGGAGTCCGACTCTCTAACCATTAGGCCACGACTTCCCACACCAAACTTCCCACACTCCCACACACGACTTCTGCTCACCAAAGATGCATTTATTTGATCAAAAACACAGTAAAAATTGTGAAATATTATTACATTTTTGTTTTGTTTTTATATCTCTGTTTTTATATCTTTTATATTATCTTAAATAATTTCATTAATTTGTGCTAAAAATGAGTTAAAATGTTTCAGCAGTTTAATTCTTTGAATGTCCACATATGCATCTTTTATCATATTCTAAATTAGGAAATCATTATGCAGCCAACGATAAGTTATGAGAAACATAAATTCCCTTGTCACTTGACAGATGCAATAAACCAATCATTCATGACCAATCATTACTAATAAATCACACACTCCACATTTAAAAACAAAAACAAAAAAAGAGGAAACACTTTAGAGAATGAATTGGCATAATTTCCAGATAATTGTAGTATGTACTATTATATGGAATGGATTCAATTCAATCTCACACACTATTGAGAACAGACAGTATATCTGATTTTGAAATGTAAGGAGAAAAGACAAAAAAAAGGGCATGAGAGTGAATCTGTGAAAAGAGTTAATTAACAGCGGGTCATTAAGACGGTGATGCCTCATTAAATACATGATCTTGACCTTGATAAACACACACACACACACACACACACACACACACACACACCATCTGAGGGCCTGAGGGCTCGTCATGCTGAATATCCCAGTTAGTTTGGATACTTCATACTTCTGGTTAGAAACACATTAATTTTAGTCCCAGCTTAGTTTCTGATGCATCTTCTGAAATAAAACAGACCCAAATAGTCAATAGCTACATATTGTACAGTAAGAGG